>NC_079218.1:4677838-4685614 GCF_029633865.1 Lampris incognitus
GATTGTCAAAGACCACCTGAAGAACAAGGACTCCGTCAGTTTTGGCTTGCTCTGGCACTGCTCGGAGTCCCTGGACCACATGTACCGATGCTACACCTTCGGAGGACTGGGCAAATTCGCGGAGATCCCCTCAAGCTCCTGGCAGGTAGAGCAGCATCCGTGTCCACGTCACATGCACGCTGACCCACACGTGTGGATGGAGTGAGGAGGTGTTGTGCGGATGCGCCCCAGCGGTGCGCACGGCGCCGGGCGCCCCGCTGGGTCGGGCTGCTGGAAGTAGTGACGTGTCGCCGCCGGTGGTGTGCTCCGCAGACGCGCCACCGGCGGCGTGTCGTAAATTGGGGCACCTGCAGTGCAGCATGTCAGACAAGTTTCTGAAGGGATCGTGGCGGTTCGTGCATCGACTTGTGCAGAAGCGAAGGTGTAGAGTAATCAATCAATCAATCAATCAATCAATCAATCAATCAATCAAACTTCGTTCATATATTGCATTAGAATGTAGTACAGTGTTTCTTGCATGACTCGAAAGTGCACAGATAGATAGAAGGTGATGATAAAACATTGTTGGTGAGGGCGAGAGAGGGGGGTGCGGGGGCTGGGGGCTGCTGGGGGGGTGGCTGTGCACGTCGGATGTTGTGGGCAAGGAGGCGTCAGGAGCTTGACATCAGTTACTCTTCTCCCCTGTTGCAGCCAACTAGAGTCCGCGGTCATCCGCAGATCGTGGCGTGTTCAGGTGTGCACGCCGCTCACACGCCCACATCTGCACGTTTACGCTGGCACCATCAGATCTGGCGCTGTCGCCCCGGCAACCTGAACAAAGCAGCTGTAGTGTGCCAGTGGCTCGCCCTCTTGTCACATCTGGGGTGAGCGCCTAGTCACACCGTCTGTGTTGTGGGGCGACCTTGTTGGAAACTGTCATCCCCGGGGCGTCGGAGCGTCAGCCCCTCTGCACAATGCACCCACGTGGGCTGCTTGGTGCACAGCTGTGCAAGTTGCACGGTGCCTTTGAGGGTTGTTTTCGCTCCACGTTAGAGCCAGCAGGCTTGTGGACCCGCAATGATCTGTAAAAAGGCGGGGAGGGGGGGGGGGTGGTGCTACAGTGTACCAGCTACCTCTGGGGTTATGATTTATGCATGAAGGAACATTAACATTTGAAAGGGAGATATTAATAAGTGGCTGCCTGTGTGATTTTAGCATCAGGAATGTCTTGGGGGAGGGGGCGGGGTGGTGTAATGTTTGGTCTCCATCTTTAAAGGATGCACAGGTGACAAAGCTTCAGGTCTTACCAGTCCACTCAAATACGGACGGTACAGTAAACACAACAACACGGGTTGGATTCCAACAAGTCCTCCGACCCACACGACCACATAGGTCGTGTACCCTCTAATACGACCCACAGGAGCGTTTCCTAAATTAGCGCCCCTACCGGCGGCAGGAGATATGCCACAGATACTTTTCGCCTCTGTGCATTGTGGGTTTTTATCTGCTTGTTGACATCCTTTTTACAACGCCTCATAGACAGGCTCATAACGGTAAGCAGTCAGTAAACACTGATCAAAGCCACTTGGGAACAACTGAATATGTAGTCAGTGCGTTCTTGTGTTGTCTCGCCGTCTAGTATAGTAACTAAGATTGCTATTGGCACCACCACCGCTAGAGGTCGCTTAACTTTAAAACGTAACTATAGGTCGTAATAAGCTGCTTGTACATACGACCTGTGGACTCGTTTTTTTGTTTTGAGGACAGTCTCTCGGTTTCTGTGCATATAATCATACTTATTTATGTTCAAATAATAATAATAATAAATCAATCTTATATAGCGCTTTTCTAATACTCAAAGTCGCTTTACAATAAACTTGTGAAACAAGACGACAAATAAACATAACACAGACATACAGGGGTGGATGGGAAGGGGAGCAGACATGCAGGGGTGGATGGGAAGGGGGGCTACAGGGGTGGATGGGAAGGGGGGCAGACATGCAGGGGTGGATGGGAAGGGGGGCTACAGGGGTGGATGGGAAGGGGGGCTACAGGGGTGGATGGGAAGGGGGGCTACAGGGGTGGATGGGAAGGGGGGCTACAGGGGTGGATGGGAAGGGGGGCAGACATGCAGGGGTGGATGGGAAGGGGGGCTACGAGAGGGAGAAGCGGCCGCCACACATGACGCCAGCAGTACTCTCCCACTTGGACACATACAAAAGAGCTAGAAAAACGTACATCATAAATCCCGTAAATCACAGATGAAGTCTGAAGAGGTGAGTCCCGACTGGTGACCTGAATGTGGGCAGACCGCAGCAGTGTCCGATGCGCTAACATAGTAACATCCAGTAACATCCATGGAAAACACAGTAACATCCATGGAGAATCCAGTAACATCCATGGAGAATCCAGTAACATCCATGGAGAGTACAGTAACATCCATGGAGAATCCAGTAACATCCATGGAGAATCCAGTAACATCCATGGAGAATCTAGTAACATCCATGGAAAACACAGTAACATCCATGGAGAATACAGTAACATCCATGGAAAACACAGTAACATCCATGGAGAATACAGTAACATCCGTGGAGAATACAGTAACATCCATGGAAAATCCAGTAACATCCATGGAGAATCCAGTAACATCCACGGAGAATCCAGTAGCATCCTTGGAGAATCCAGTAACATCCTTGGAGAATCCAGTAACATCCATGGAGAATCCAGTAACATCCATGGAGAATCCAGTAACATCCTTGGAGAATCCAGTAACATCCATGGAGAATACAGTAACATCCATGGAGAGTACAGTGACATCCATGAAGAGTACAGTAACATCCATGGAAAATACAGTAACATCCATGGAGAATACAGTGACATCCATGGAAAATACAGTAACATCCATGGAGAGTACAGTGACATCCATGGAGAATACAGTAACATCCATGGAAAATACAGTAACATCCATGGAAAATACAGTAACATCCATGGAGAATACAGTAACATCCATGGAGAGTACAGTGACATCCATGGAGAATACAGTAACATCCATGGAGAGTACAGTGACATCCATGGAAAATACAGTAACATCCATGGAGAGTACAGTGACATCCATGGAAAATACAGTAACATCCATGGAGAGTACAGTGACATCCATGGAGAATACAGTAACATCCATGGAAAATACAGTAACATCCATGGAGAATCCAGTAACATCCATGGAGAATACAGTAACATCCATGGAGAGTACAGTGACATCCATGAAGAGTACAGTAACATCCATGGAGAATCCAGTAACATCCATGGAGAGTACAGTAACATCCATGGAGAGTACAGTGACATCCATGGAGAATCCAGTAACATCCATGGAAAACAAGTTGAAGAGTTCGTTAGGTTTTCCTTTGTGTTTTTGCCTCGTTTGACCAGTTGCATCATTAGGCTGCGGGTAATAATGTAGCGAATTGCAACCGGGTATCATAAGATTTCGTGTCATAGTCACGAAATGTAATCTATGAAATCGTGCTGGGGGGCACGATTTCACCGAAATGTTCTTGTCCGGCACCACGAAGTTGTATCCAACGCATTCCTATGGGCCAAGTTTTACTTGCGGGAGTCACGTCATCAAGATGCTGGCTCTGGCTGGTCTGGCCTCCCGGGAGAATCCCGGTCACTTACATATACTATTTGAAAACACTAAAACTACGGCGGTTAGGGTTAGGGTTAGGGTTATATTGTGTAGTTAGTCCACTGCCCACTGGGGGGGGGGCAGTAGAAGGGAAAAGTAAGAAAATGACATGTAAAAAAGCAGTGAGGAAAATAGAGTTGATGTAGGCGGTTACTGAGCAGCTGTGTCGTTTCTGATATGTGGATGAAAGGTTCCACCCGTTAGCCAAGGGCTAGCGAGTCTAGTTATCCCTGGTCGCTACAATAAGTCAGTTAGTATGTCTGTCAATTAGGATGTCTGTTGGTTCCGAACAAGCCGCTTGTAGTTAGTCAGTCAAAAGCCAGTCAGATGGGCAGGCTGATGGAGCTGCTTTTGGCACATTGGGCTACACGTGTCTTCTTGTCATGGACCAAAAGCTCTGCGCCCTGCTCTCTCTGGAGCATCAGTAAAAGCTGAGGCGGCCATCCGGATTTCATCAAGTCTATTTTATTAATGCACCTTCCCTTCCTCACTTCCTCACAGAATATTTCGCTGAATGTGCTCCATTTTCAACACATCTTCTCAACTACCTGCTCCACACACACACACACACACACACACACACACATACACACACACACACACACACACACACACACATACACTTGTTATTCTATATAGCGAATTGTGGCGCGTCCCCGCGCTTCAGCATACCAGCTCCCTCAGGCTTCTGGGCACACATGCTTCCGATGGCCTCACGGTCTCACCATCCCACTTCTGACATCATCCACCCATCCATGATCTAAACCGCTTATCCTGCTCTCAGGGTCACGGGGATGCTGGAGCCTATCCCAGCAGTCATTGGGCAGCAATGTAGTGAATTCAGGGGGCAGCCGGGACGCGAACCCGGGTCTCCCACACCACGGGTGACTGCGCTAACCAGTCAACTAAAGTGTCTGACTCGTTAGCCAACGGGCTAGCGAGTCTAGTCAGCTGTGGTCGTTACATATATACGTGATGACCATCATTCAATATATTGTAACGTGCATGGATAACTAGACTCACTAGCCTGTTAGCTAACGAGTCGGACCCTTCAGTCCACTGGTTAACGTAGTCGCCCGTGGTGTGGGAGACACGGGTTCGCGTCCCGGCTGTAGCGGTTCCCGGGATGCCCCCTGAATTTGCTACATTGGTATCAGAAGTGGGATGGTGAGACAGTGAGGCCATCAGCCTCCCTCATGCCTCTGAATATGGGAGACCCTGGACAGGCCGCCAGGCCATCACAGGGTCATGACAAAACCCATGTCCTAACCCTAAAATAGACCCTTAAAGAAGCGAGGACTGGTCAAAATGTCTTCACTTCACAAAGGTGTCCTCAGTCTGGTGGTTAAAATCTCACATTGGGCCTCACAAATGTATCTGGACAAGAACAAACACGCATGCACGCACACACCCAAACACACACACACGCACACCCCGACTGCCAAAAGCTGTATTTGTTTTTCCGTGTGTTTACGTTTCTGGTTAGCTGTTTATTGAGCTCTGTGGTCTCCGCTGGTGAGAGACTGGCCTACACACCACCTCAGGCTAAGTCTCACAGACTGTGTGACAAAACCAACGGAGGATGACGAGGATGGCAGAGGAGAGAAGAAGGGGCTCCCTGTGAGGCTGGCCTACTTGCTTTCGGCTTTTGTAGTGTTTTCTGTTCTCTCGCCACGCCATCAAAAAGCCCTTGCCATCCAGAACTGCTGGCGCTCAGGGGCGCTGTGTCGTTGGCCACTGCCGGGCCGCAGCTGTTGCTGGCTTGGCAGGACCACCACCCGCCACTTCCGCAGCCTCGGTGAGAGCTAAAGAGTGGATGCTAACAAAGCTGGGCTAATCCACGACTGAATGAAAGTGGCCAGAGATACAACAGAAGAAGAGTTATTGTAAATTCATCACTGCAGCATGGCACCAACAGTCCTTGTAAGAGTTCATTGCACGAGCGAAGGGGTTTCTGCAGCTAACGCAGTTAAACACAACTCAACACAGGACGGGTTTGGAGATCAGTTAGTTGCCTCGTTACTTCTGGTTTGTCCTTAGTGTTGTACTTCTGATTTGTCCTTAGTGTTGTACTTCTGGTTTATCCTTAGTGTTGTACTTCTGGTTTGTCCTTAGTGTTGTACTTCTGGTTTGTCCTTAGTGTTCTACTTCTGGTTTGTCCTTAGTGTTGTACTTCTGATTTGTCCTTAGTGTTGTACTTCTGGTTTGTCCTTAGTGTTGTACTTCTGATTTGTCCTTAGTGTTGTACTTCTGATTTGTCCTTAGTGTTGTACTTCTGGTTTGTCCTTAGTTGTACTTCTGGTTTGTCCTTAGTGTTGTACTTCTGATTTGTCCTTAGTGTTGTACTTCTGATTTGTCCTTAGTGTTGGACTTCTGATTTGTCCTTAGTGTTGTACTTCTGGTTTGTCCTTAGTGTTGTACTTCTGGTTTGTCCTTAGTGTTGTACTTCTGGTTTGTCCTTAGTGTTGTACTTCTGGTTTGTCCTTAGTGTTGTACTTCTGATTTGTCCTTAGTGTTGTACTTCTGATTTGTCCTTAGTGTTGTACTTCTGGTTTGTCCTTAGTGTTGTACTTCTGGTTTGTCCTTAGTGTTGTACTTCTTCTTTGTCCTTAGTGTTGTACTTCTGGTTTGTCCTTAGTGTTGTACTTCTGGTTTGTCCTTAGTGTTGTACTTCTGATTTGTCCTTAGTGTGTTGTACTTCTGGTTTGTCCTTAGTGTTGTACTTCTGATTTGTCCTTAGTGTTGTACTTCTGATTTGTCCTTAGTGTTGTACTTCTGATTTATCCTTAATGTGTTGTACTTCTGGTTTGTCCTTAGTGTTGTACTTCTGGTTTGTCCTTAGTGTTGTACTTCTGGTTTGTCCTTAGTGTTGTACTTCTGATTTGTCCTTAGTGTTGTACTTCTGATTTGTCCTTAGTGTGTTGTACTTCTGATTTGTCCTTAGCGTTGTACTTCTGATTTGTCCTTAGTGTTGTACTTCTGATTTATCCTTAATGTGTTGTACTTCTGATTTGTCCTTAGTGTTGTACTTCTGGTTTGTCCTTAATGTGTTGTACTTCTGATTTGTCCTTAGCGTTGTACTTCTGATTTGTCCTTAGTGTTGTACTTCTGATTTGTCCTTAGTGTTGTACTTCTGATTTGTCCTTAGTGTTGTACTTCTGATTTGTCCTTAGTGTTGTACTTCTGATTTGTCCTTAGTGTGTTGTACTTCTTCTTTGTCCTTAGTGTTGTACCTCTGGTTTGTCCTTAGTGTTGTACTTCTGATTTGTCCTTAGTGTGTTGTACTTCTGATTTGTCCTTAGTGTTGTACTTCTTCTTTGTCCTTAGTGGTGTACTTCTGATTTGTCCTTAGCGTTGTACTTCTGATTTGTCCTTAGTGTTGTACTTCTGATTTGTCCTTAGTGTTGTACTTCTGATTTGTCCTTAGTGTTGTACTTCTGATTTGTCCTTAGTGTTGTACTTCTGATTTGTCCTTAGTGTGTTGTACTTCTTCTTTGTCCTTAGTGTTGTACCTCTGGTTTGTCCTTAGTGTTGTACTTCTGATTTGTCCTTAGTGTGTTGTACTTCTGATTTGTCCTTAGTGTTGTACTTCTTCTTTGTCCTTAGTGGTGTACTTCTGATTTGTCCTTAGTGTTGTACTTCTGATTTGTCCTTAGTGTGTTGTACTTCTGGTTTGTCCTTAGTGTTGTACTTCTGATTTGTCCTTAGTGTTGTACTTCTGATTTGTCCTTAGTGTTGTACTTCTGATTTGTCCTTAGTGTGTTGTACTTCTGGTTTGTCCTTAGTGTTGTACTT
Source organism: Lampris incognitus (assembly GCF_029633865.1). NCBI lineage: Eukaryota > Metazoa > Chordata > Actinopteri > Lampriformes > Lampridae > Lampris > Lampris incognitus. The sequence continues at coordinate 4,685,298 of NC_079218.1, forward strand.
CTGATTTGTCCTTAGTGTTGTACTTCTTCTTTGTCCTTAGTGTTGTACTTCTGATTTGTCCTTAGTGTTGTACTTCTGATTTGTCCTTAGTGGTGTACTTCTGATTTGTCCTAAGTGGTGTACTTCTGGAGCATCTAATTTCTACCAGGGCCGATCCAGATGTTAGCGCATGTACGTGACTGGACAAACACCAGTGAACATGTGTGTGTGTGTGTGTGTGTGTGTACATGAGCATATCTGTGCGTGTACTGTGTGCGCTGGTGTAGCAGCGGTGTTTGCCAGGTTGGATGTGTTATTGTGGGAGATGCAGTGTGACC
>NC_079218.1:4685814-4703314 GCF_029633865.1 Lampris incognitus
AGAGGCAGAGAGAGACAGAGAGAGAGAGAGAGAGAGAGAGAGAGCAATAGAGAGAGGGAGAGAGGGAGAGGGAGAGAGAGAGAGAGAGAGAGAGAGAGAGAGAGAGAGCAATAGAGAGAGGGAGAGAGAGAAGAGAGAGAGAGAGAGAGAGAGAGAGGGAGGGAGAGAGAGAGAGAGAGCAATAGAGAGAGAGAGAGAGAGAGAGCAATAGAGAGAGAGAGAGAGAGCAGCTTGGATGGAGGAGGTGATGGAAAGGTTTGGTGTTTTTGCTGATTCACCGTCTGTGCGTCAGTGACAGGACGTTGCTCGTGGTGAGGTGTCGTAGAAGCAGTGTGATGCTGATCATGGTCAGGCCTGCAAACACGATGACATGCATGTCAAAGATGACACTGAGTGTGACCACTGTGTGTGTGTGTGTGTGTGTGTGTGTGTAACCACCATGAAACTGCATACTAATTAGTCATGACTCATGATGAGCCAGCCAAAAGGACAGTATGTGATGCTGGGTCGCTAGGTTACCTGTTGTGGCGGCAAACTTTGTGATTAAAGGAAAATAGTCAGTCTTGTCTCTCCGAGTAAGTTTAATTCACAGAAAATCGCACGTCTGTCTCGCCAAGGCCAGAACGAGCCCAGAGCGTTAGGTGCATAATGTTTTTATAGGGTCAGACAAACAAACAACTTGTATATCAGGATGGAATGTGGTTTTCTGCTAACACCAGACAAAGGGAGCAGCCCCCACCCCCCATCTGTAGGTGCAAGCTACATCCGCTTCTGCCATGGGAAGGCCACGTACCAGCCGTCTTTGTTGTGGGGAAGAGCACTTCTAGACCAGTGGCGGCTGGTGCTAACAATTTTTATGGTGTGGACATTAAAGCAGCTGTCAGGTGTGCTGCGCCAAGGTAAGTTGAACCCCCCCCCCCAAAAAAAATTGTTAGTACCAGCCGCCACTGGTCTAGACTAAGGTAAACGTGGAGAAAGCAGCCACTGTCTCAGCACCAAGGACACACTGACAGCGGAAGGGTCAGTTGTAGGAAAAACACAACATGTGAGTAGTAGGTGACGTCTAACTAGAAACAAGTGGCTCTGTTTGTCTCAGTACAAAGGCACAGCAGAACCCGTATAAGCCTGTATTTCCCACCACACTGTCCACATGCAACGTCTGCACAACTCAAAAGCCCTGTAAACTTGTCTCCTAAAGCAGTGGTTCTCAACCTTTTTGGGGTCCTGGACCCCCTGCGTATTTCTGATCTACCCTGAGGACCCCTCCACCTGATCTTGGGGGAGGGGGGTTGCAATTTGGTAGAAACAGTAGAAACTGCATTTTAAATTGCATTATAGCATTTATTCACTCTTTGGGGCAAAAATAAGAGCTTTCAGTTGTAACTTAGATATAGTTAACAAAACAGAATTCTTATGCAGTAACTTTCAGATATATGTAACAAAACAGAATATGTATTCAGTAACTTTCAGATATATGTAACAACACAGAATATGTATTCAGTAACTTTCAGATATATGTAACAAAACAGAATATGTATTCAGTAACTTTCAGATATATGTAACAAAACAGAATATGTATTCAGTAACTTTCAGATATATGTAACAACAGAATTTTTATGCAGTAACTTTTAACAATGCAAACGGGAGCGAGATCTCTTATTGAAATACAATAAATTACACTTGTGAAACAGATGTAATTAGAGAAAAAAGTCCTGTTACCTTTCGTAAGCGGTTATTTTGTTGCCCGGTGCGGTATTCGATACGGCGTGTACTGCACCACAAGGCGGCATCGCTAACCGCTCGGCTAAAGAGTCAGACCCGTTAATTAGGGGCTAACGGGTCTTATTCGTAGTTTACATTTACAAGAGGACGTCACTGTGACGTGCCGGAAATATGGGGTAGAACGAAGGCGTATGACTCACAATCTCAGAAAAATAAAAATACAATTTGATTTAGTAGATATTCTACAGAAGAATTCAGCTGAGTGTTATACCATCTTGTTTAAGTTTATTAGAGTAACTAATTAAGAAGATTTGATATTTTTTTTGGGGGGGGGGACTAGCGTAAATAACAGATTCTGATTCACACTCCATACCAGCTGGTGGCGGTATTGCACCCTTTCCTTGTTTGCCAACTGCCAATAAACACCAAAGAAGAGGAAGAAGGCGCCGGTGCGTCCCCTGGAGCTAGTTAATGGCGGCAGTTTGCATATGTACGCCATGTTGAACACGCTGTTCAGACCTTTCCTGATCAAGACCACCAAGCAAGAGGGAGTCCGCCTCTTGCGGGAGCCGAGACCCATATGGCCGAGGCCTTGTCGAAGGGACCGGCTAACTGCTAGCCTGCTACCTCGGTAAGCTAGCCCACCTCCCGGCGGTTTCTCGGTCTTGGGAATCGGTCCTTTCCGTTTCTTCCCTCGTTTTTCATCTTTTCTGCACACTCCGGGTTAAGACTAGTATCGCGTACTTGACCCTTAACCCTTAGACCCGACTAGTCCGTAACCGCAGTTACGTTGCAGAAACGTGGGCGGTGTCTATCCGATAGCTAACCCAACCTCCGCTCCCCGGTGTTGCTGCTCTTGTAAGTCGCCGCTCGGTGACCTGCTGAATAGCGCTGAAGTTGTCTGATTTCTGATGGTGGGACCTCGGCTTGAGCCCCAGGAAAAGCGTTATCCGCAGGTTCCAACATACATGGTTTAGTTAACTAATTAGCTAGCTAGCTAACTAACGACCCACATTGTAGGGTGGTTTGTTTACATTGCTGCTGTCAATCATTATTATGATTGGACCACGCCCACACAGTCGAGAGGCACATTAGAGCCTAAAGCATTATGATACTTTTCAAGTTGGGACTTTAATTAAGGCTTCTTTAAGCCACACATACACATACAGCTCAAGTATAATAAAGACATTTTCTAAAATTTGAACCAAGTTGGGGCGTCCCGGGTAGTGTAGTGGTGTATTCCGTTGTCTACCTACACGGGGATCTCGGTTCGAATCCCCGTGTTGGGTCCAGCTTGGTCGGGCATCCCTACAGACACAATTGGCCGTGTCTGCGGGTGGGAAGCCGGGTGTGGGTGGGTGTCCTGGTCGTTGCACTAGCGCCTCCTCTGGTCGGTTGGGGCGCCTGTTAAGGGGCGGGGGGAACTGGGGGATCCTCCCATGCACGACTTCCCCCTGGTGAAACTCCTCACTGTCAGGTGAAAAGAAGCGGCTGGCGACTCCACGTGTATCGGAGGAGGCATGTGGTAGTCTGCAGCCCTGCCCGGATCGGCAGAGGGGGTGGAGCAGCGACCGGGAAGGCTCAGAAGAGTGGAGTAATTAGCCGAGTACAATTTGGGGGGGGGGGTTGCTCCATCGTCACGTCTGCTGATGTCTGGATCAGTGGCGCTTCCACTTCACCTCTTGTCCTTTTTAAAAAGGCAAGGCATTGCAAAATAAATGATTTCTGTCGAGGGTTTTGCACCGAGCACCATTGTAACTGGTTTCTGCTCGGACCTTCAATAGCAATGTGAGAAGATGGGGGGGGGGGGGGACATCCCTCTCCATCCAGGCCTGCACCGTGAGACATTACCATGCAGTCCGGGGACAGAAAGGCAAAGAGCATTTAATGAGATGACGATCAGGCCTCCACCATCCTTGTAATGTCAAGCTGAGGAGACGATGGAATTTCTCTGGTCTGTCGAGTGCAGTCGCTGACTTCTTTTAATGTAATTGGAAAGCATATAAACCCCTCTGGAATGTCACTTTATTACTGAGAGACAGGTGGACGTTTTTGTGTGGTTCTGCTGTTATTGGTCTCTAATAGGCTGAGGATGTGGTCTGTTTATTGTGGGAAACCAATAAAAGGCATCTTTATGACAGCCCTGTGTATCAATGCACATGCATCTCTGATATGGTCTCTGCGCCATTGCACTTTATTGCCTCTTATTTGCCCGTATCTTGTCCATCCTTGTCTATATATCTGAAGATTGTTGTGTTGTTATTCTATGTTAAGTACGCTGAGAGAGCCATGAAACTGGAGTCAAATTCCATGTGTGTGCAAACCTACATGGCCAACATGATTCTGATTCTCCATCAGTGCCAGTAGCCATTACAGAGTTCCCGCGCATGCTGGAAAACATGGGAACGTACAAATGAAATTTCCAGTGATGGAAAACACCTGGAAAATGATAAAACTGATCAGATGTTCTGGAAATTTTACATTGAAGTCATGGAAAATTGGAAAGTTTGGCTATGAAATCATATTTTTGCCTGCTGAGGTGGAATATTTTTGGCATAATTTTTAGCTGTGATTGCACATTGTTAGCTGCTGAGATGCCACATCGGTACTTGAAGTTTTAGGTGGTGTGTTCCATGAGCAGTTAAAAGTTGCACAGTCCATTTAGAGTCTGCTGAGGCTTCAACTGATAGTCAACACTGAATAATGTCACCTTTCATGAGCAACAGCTGCCAAGCAAAAGTAAATGGGAAAAAGTTAGAGCCTGACCAAAGACCGGTACCGATTTGAGGATTTAAAAATCCGATAATGAAAAATCGGCCGATGTTCTTTTTTTCCCCAGAAACACATAGCCAAAACAAAGATTTTCCCTAGTGTGTTCTGTTTGGCGACTTTGGGATTTCACACTACAGGTTTGAAAGAGAAGCTAGATAACTTTGTTGGGCTACCTAGCCATGTTGGCTACTTGTTCAGCTCACCGCCAGAAATGTGTAGTCTCTCAGTTACCTTCACGTCATTCAGTAAAATCATCTATGCACTTACCGGATAAGCACGCACTGCATGAGACAGGGTATGGCCGTGATGTCACCCTCACAGTCATCTGGCTCACTCCCCGCGTCGTCTGGTGCCTCGGCCACCTGCCCGACTTGAGCAATAAACACTCTATCCTGAGGTGGCAGAAAGGGGCCCTTGCTTAAGAAGTGGTTGTTGGGTCTCCACGCCTCCTTGCGCAGTGGAGAGGACCTCTTCGTTCTTACGGCGGGGGTCTGTTTGGGCCGGGGGGAAAAACGGGCACAGCTGCGCGCATGGCTGTCGCATCCTCAGAAGCCTGCAGTTAATCCAGCAAGGAATCAAGCGCCTGGGAAATCTCAAGTTTAATCGAGGCCAATGTGCATGACCGTAACTCTGCGCCATAGCGTCGTTTCACCAGCTTTGGTAGGTCAGAGTGTATGAGGCGGAGCCAGGTGAGCATGATGAAATGTTCTATAGTGGGAGTGAGCTCCTCATCTTCAGTCACAGGAACGCCTAAATGAGTAATAGCCGAATCGTCTCGAAGTAAATTATCCTCCACAAAGGCCCTAAGCCTCTGAAACAGGTCCTCTGGTCTCTCATTTGCCTCCAGTGTGATTGCTGCAGTCTATAAAGTGAGTACCACTTCAGAAAATGTCCCTGAAAAGTCTTAAAAAGAGTGGCAACCCTGCATTAGTTTTCCAGTAGAGTAACATTTGTATTGGCAGTTGGACTGGAGTCATTTATCATTGACCTATGGAGTTAGATTAAAGCCGCACCAGGTAACTTTTTGGATTTCGGCAAACGTCTTTTATGTTGACTGTCAAAGAGACAACCAAGGGGCTTTATGTACAAGCCATTGCTCAAACGACCATACCAAAAGAAGAGGCGCCATATTCACAGACGGGGTAAAGTAAAACGACCTACATGTGTTCAGTAAAGCAGTATTTCTTGGGAGGAGTCGTGCCCAATGGCAGACAAAATGAATACTAAAAACAAGACGTCCAGGGAACTTTATCATTGTGTTATTTTCCCAGAGACGTCCCACGATATGACCGAATTTGAATGACTATGTTAAAGCAAACAACGTTAAACGGGTGTCTCGTTTAAATGAGGGTCAGGAACACCTTATGGCAGATGGTTCCAGTTACTGTCAGTAGTTTGGAGTACAGCGTTGTAAAAGTAGTCTTAAATTCCAGTAAGTCAGAATATCCTGACAGTATTGCCTTGAGACTCGGTCTTTACGGAAATGAGAAAAAGAAACAGAATATGGCAAAAAGAAAGAGTGCGAGGTAAAAGACAAGTAGGAAAGCGTAGCCTGGGGAAGCGCCATTTTCTTTCCGGCTCCAGCTGGGGAAAAAAAGGAAAAAAGGCAGTTTCCTCTTGTCACAAGTCTCTCTCTCTCTCTCTCTCTCTCTCTCTCTCTCTCGCTCTTTTTTTTCCTACATCCATCTTAATATCTCTCTCTCTCTCTCCTTCCCTCTCTCTGGCTATGCAGGTAGAGTTGACTTGAGTTTGAAACCCTGTTTGTTATAAAATACGTTTTTAAACTGCTCAATAAGACTTTTTTTCTGAAACTTTTCATTTTATGAGCTGGATATGAAAAGATGAATATGTTTGAATATCTGCTGTTGGACTGGAACGTAAAGGGAGTAAATTCACTTTTAAAAATCTCTCTTCCCTCTCTCTCTCGCCCTCATTTCCCCCTTCCTCTCTATCTTGCCGTTGCAATGGTCTGGCTGGTTATTCAGACATAATTACAATCTATTTAGGAAATATTTCTGAAAGGAGCAGCACTGTTAGCGGCTAATTTTCTACTAAATTAACTTGTGCTCAGAGCGACACGAGGACGGTCACAGAAAAAAAAGGCTTCCTTAATTTCCCAAGTTTATCAGTAAGTAAAGGTCCTAATGATCACGGGTTTGTTTCGTTGGTGGCATGCAACACACACACACACACACACATATGCTAATAATATGGAACTGTGGGGGAGGTGTTGATTAATTGGAGCCGCATTAATTGAAATGGTGGTTGTATTCTGTAAAAATGTGCTGCTGTTGTAGCCTTTATTAATCTCCGGGGGCCGTGCTTAAATGGTGATGTTGAAAATGTCATCTAAACCTATTACTGCTCACAAATGATTAGGGGATTGAACAAGGGACCGTATACACAACCGGCAACTTGTGCTAAGAAAATAATTGGGTTCTAAGTAAACTATAAATAGTTCTTTATCGGACGGGGATTTCAAACCTCGCTCGTGTTTGTTGGGCCTTCATCGGTGGGCTGCTTAACACATCATCATGTACTGTAATCCTGGTCAAGTGGGGTTCATTACAGAGATCATCCTTTGTGCCGCTCTGGAGTCCACCACCCCCAACTCCCCATTATGAGGGTGCACGCACCTTTCATGTGCCACAGTGAATAGACAGCAGCAGGGTGGGAGGTAGGTAGGCTTCACACTGTGAGCCCATAAGGCAAGCCGAGATCAAGCAGCGAGGAAGAGGAGGCATTCCTACGCATACATGAATATCATTTGACTAGGGGGGGAAAACAAAGGCGAATGAAGGTAATGACTATGCTGCGAGGCTTCTCTCCCCCGCCTGCTCGGCCCTCTTATGTAGCAGCCAACGGATCAAAACAAGCAAAACAAGAACTTGAATTGGCACCGGTGCACAGTCGTCCAGGGCTCTTATCTCTTATCCTCTTCTTCTTCCTCTCGCCTTCATGTTCCTGCTAGGCAGGGTTGCATTTCAGAAAGTCACTTTTATTGGTCAAGTATGTTTACATATGAGGAATTTGACTTGGTTCATTGCTCAGTTACACATATGTATACACAAATAAATACTAAATATATTAATTATAAAAGAATAAAGGTAGGTTGAAAATAAGTAAATGCTATGAGTGCTGGTTCAAGCATTAGCAGTATTCATGGTGTATTAGAATAGAGGTGTGCGCTAAAGAGGCCACGGTGAGTCCAGTAACTGTGAAGCATGAAGCATGTTGTGTGTGGTATTGACAGTAGATACAAACAGGACAAGATACAGTGGTAAGCTGTAATTAATGAAGAATATTGCCCGGATTGTGTGCTTAAAATTGCACATAAATCTGCTATTGCACAATCAGCTGTTGAATTTGGAAGGTACAAGAGTGCAATAGTCTGAAAGTGACCATGTCAAAATCCACAATGATTTACAGTTGTGTTGCTCTGCTCCCACCGTCATCCAGTGTTTGACTGTACAGGGAGATGTCCAGATCATATCATTACATTGGTGCAGCAAACATGTCGGACCTTATTATTAAACGACTCGGTGATAGAGCTGAGCAATAATACAACGTTGTTGTTTATCGTCTCTCAATGGTATTGTATCAGGATGAAATTCAGATATCGACACACAAACAAAACGACAACAGCATGAATAACGTGAAGATAGTTTGGTGATATCAGGTAGTTTGCTTGGCCAGTGGCTACTAGCTAATGCTAGTGAGTTATGTTAGCACACTAGAATCTGTCCCTGTAGTTGCATATTGGAGCAAGATATTATGTATCGATTGGTTCTCGTAGTTTGCAAAATGGAAAGTTGACATTTTCAAAGTGAAATTATGAAACTTGGGGTGGCACGGTGGCCCTGCCTGTAGCTGCACCCGAGGCGGAAACACCGAGGACGGTCTGACAGGATGCAGAAATGGGGCAGGCTAAGCTAACTGCTAGCCCATGCAGACAGGCAGTTCCAACAGTCATCCTGGCTGGCGTTTGTTCCCTTGGACAGTGATTTAAAAAAAAAAAAAATGTTGGTCTGTCGGCCTGTCCAGGGTGTCTCCCCACCTGCCGCCCAATGACTGCTGGGATAGGCTCCAGCATCCCGCAACCCCAACTGGGATAAGCAGCTTGGATAGTGAATGAATGAATGGATATATGTGTTAGTTTGCATATGTGTGTGCTTGTAGTTTTTGAATGTGTCTTTATCTTGTGTTGCACTGCTGTGGGCGGGGGGAGATGACAAATAAAGTGTTCCTGATTCCATATGCATTGGACGCATACTCACCAACAGCAGAGACACATGTATTCACTGATGCTTCATCCTTTGGCCTTGGGAGAGTCCTGAGCCAACGACAGACAGATAAAACATGGAAGCCAATTGTGTTCCTCTCCAGAGGCCTGTCTGAGGCCAAAAAAACACTATGCACAGCTCGGGAAGGAGGCTTTGGCAGCTATGTGGGCATGTGAATGCCTGTCATCCTGTCTCCTGGGACTGAAGGTCAAGTTAGAGACAGATCACAAGCCACTAGTGCCACTGCTGAGTACCAAAACACTAGATGAGCTCCCTCCGAGAGTACCGAGGCTCCGGCTGAGGCTGTTGAAGTTCACGTTCGACATTGTGCATGTGCCCGGTAAGCGCTTGATAACAGCAGATCCATTATCCAGAGCCCCTGTGAAACACGCATTCACACAAGCAGAAAAAGACAACAAGGCAGATATCAAAGTGTTTGTGGATGCGGTAGTTCAAAGCCTCCCCGCTACAGAACCAAGATTGAAAGCGATTCAAGAGAATCAGAAAGCTGCCCCCGTCTGTGCAAAGCTTATCAAGTACTGCGAGACTGAGTGGCCTGAGAAACATGGCTTTCCAGAGCTGGAGCCATACTGGCCTTAAAAAAAAATTAAACAAATCTCACCTTGGCTGGAGAGCTGCTTCTCAGAGGCCAAAGAATTGTGATTCCCTGGTGCATGAGACAAGAAATCTTCCATGACCCCCATAATGGTCACCAAGGTATTGTCAATCCAAGGTAGGGGCCCGCTAGCTGGTCTGGTGGCCAGGACTGTCTGTATACATGTCAGCTGGTGGAGAACTGTGGCACATGTTCACAGCACAGGACAGAAAACAGAGCCCTTGCTGACCACTCCGGTGCAAGAGAGACCCTGGCAACGGGTGGGTACAGACTTATTCTTTTGGGAGAAAAAGACTTACCTTCTTGTAGTTGATTACTTCTCATGCTACATTGAAGTAGCCCACCTCAATGTCGCCTCTGTCAAGACAGTCTGTGACTCTGAAGAAAGCATTGAGCCACCGTGGACCAGAGATTGGTATGTCTGGTAACGGGCCACAACACAGCTGAGCACTCGTCAAAGGCTCTGCCACAGAGCATGGGTTTACAGCAGCCCCAGGTGTCCGCAGGCCAACGGGGAGGCGGCGTGTGCATTGGCTACTCTTAAAAAATAACTGTGGGAAGGTGGAGCTGAGAAAACCAAGGCTTTGATGACTTACAACACCACACCTCTGCAAAACGGCTCTTCCCCAACACAACCCCTCACGGGGAGACCGCTACGCACCAACGTCTCCCGCGTTGGCTGAACAGCAAAGGATTCAGAAAGTCTGAGAAGTGGGAAAAGGAGAACCAACAAGGCAGCTACAACCAACGTGGCAGAGCCCGTCCTTTACCGCCCCTGCAGTTCAGTGTGGCTCCCGAGAGAGAAGATGGCAAGGGACGGTCATGCAACACCCAGGTCCAACTTCAGGACTGGTCAGGAGAAACCGCACACACATGTGCACCAACCACTACCTCAGACACCACCTGATACAGCTGTCGCAATCCCAGAGCCAGGTAACACTGACACACACACACACACACACTCATATTACCAGGGACACAAACAATCACAAACATACTGATGCACCAACACACTGTATGTGACCACTTCAGGCCCAGTGTCACGTCCTCCAAAGCGTCTGAATTTGTAATAGTGGGTAGAGAGACTCGTGAGAAGGGAGAAAATGTGTGAATTCTGTTAATGCTCTGTGGGGATAGTAAGGAGATGTTCTGTTCTGTCATGACATACTTGTACGCGTGGGTCACCTCTATTAGATTTGATATGTAATAAAAGGGGTTCTTACGTGAAAGGGGCGGTGTTCTGTAAAAGAGGATTATAGCCGAGTTATGCTATTGGTGTCACACGGACCCTATGTGGGGGTACACTGGAGTTAGTTTCCGGGAGGCTCCACAGTAAACGTTCATGCGTCGTACATGAGGCTCCCCGTCTCGTCATCGTTAACCCTGGCACAGCCTTGTTGTTACTGTAACACCATACCAACCATATAGTTGGTGGTTAGTGGGAACTAATTTGGAAGTGGAAACCAAAATTCAATCTGTTAAACAAAAAAAGTTGGCTTTGGTTTCCACTCCCCAGTAAGTTCCCACTTAAAGAAAAAGAACGGGACAGAAAGAGGTGACGCGAACAACAAATGTGTTGATACATTACATGTGAATTGATCCATCCATCCGTTGTCCAAACCGCTTATCCTGCTGTGAGGATCGCGGGGATGCTGGAGCCTATCCCGGCAGTCGTTGGGTGGCAGGCGGGGAGACACCCTGCTCTCCCTGAGGTTTCTTCCTGTTTTTTCTCCCCGTTAAAGGGTTTTTTAGGGAGTTGTTCCTTATCCGATGCGAGGGTCAAAGGACAGGATGTTGTGTTGCTGTAAGGCCCCTTGAGGCAAATTTGTAATTTGTGTTATTGGGCTATACCAGGGGTCCCCAATAGGCGGCCCGCGGGCCACGTCCGGCCCGTGACGGGTTGATTTATGGTCCGCGAGAATTTTTGGAGAAATGCCAGAAGGAAGAATTTTTTTTAATTTCCCTACCAAAATAAATAAATAATTAATTTCTTAGTAAAAGTAAGACTAGTAATATATCAAAAAATAGATGAAAAATCTCTGTTTAAATTATAATACCTGCAACGTATCGACACCAAAGCAAACTAACGAACAACATGCTGCTGGCGGTTGAGTGGCCCGTGGTTTTAAAAGTGGCCCTAAAAGTGGCCCGCTATGAAAAGTAATTGGGGACCCCTGGGCTATACCAATAAAATTGACTTGACTTGATTTGACCCTGAACAGGCCGCCAGGCCATCACAGGGCCGACACATTCACCCCTAGGGACAATTTAGTACGGCGGAGTCACCTGACCTACATGTCTCTGGACTGTGGGAGGAAACCGGATGAAACCCACGCAGACACGGGGAGAACATGCAAACTCCACACACAGGACAAACGGGACGACCCCCAAGGTTGGACTACCCTGGGGCTCGAACCCAGGACCTTCTTGCTGTGAGGCGACCGCGCTAACCACTACGCCACTGTTGCCCACATATGAGTTGATGAATTTAGCTAAAATGTTGTAAGCACATCGGAGCCACTTGGAGAAACAGAATATTGTCCTATTTTTCCGCAGACTTCCCACAAAAGTCCTCTTCTCATCCCTCAGATGTTCATTTTCACGGATAGGAATTTGAATTTCCCAGCCATGGGAATCTTGGTTGGGATTGGTGAGCTTTGGGCTCTGACAAGCCTGGCACCCCAGCTTGCATCAGAAGTGTTGAAACAAGAGCGCGAGGCTAAAGTCTTCCATATCAAATACTGTTTTACATAAGAGTATGGTTATAAAACAGGGTAATACGCAGTGCTCAAATATTTGCTGACCTCGTTGTGCTTTGAAGGTTTTCATCTTCTCTGAGTCATCGCACACCAGCCCGGTTTGTACTGCGGCTATCTAATCAAGTCGTTATCGTAATGCATTTAACGTCCCTGACCAAACACAACGCAAACACTACACGTGTGCGTGACATTGAACCGCTGGAGGTTCTGGGACTTCGCCTCAGGGATGATTATCATTTTTACTTAATTACACTGACGTTTCCTGCTGATATTTGAATCATCAATGAAATCAAATTAAACCTATAAACTGGCACAATAAAGGATTTGCAATAACATTAAACAGTCAGTGGGCCCCCTTTTCTTCCATGCTTAACAGTTATGGTCAAGGTGCCCTTGTGCAAGGCATTTAGCCTGCTGCTTCGTATGTATGGAGCCTTATTTGGTGACCAGCGGGGTAAGTGCAGGGTAACTGAATGGCTGAGCCACACCAATGAAAAGAAACTGCCCACCAGCTGGGGCATGATAAAATAAAATGATCATTGTCTGGGTGGCGTGGCGGTCTGTTTCGTTGTCTACCAACACGGGGATCGCTGGTTCGAATCCCCGTGCTACCTCCGGCTTGATCGGGCGGAGGTAGCACGGCGGGGGTAGCACGACTCGTGGCCGTGTCTGCGGGTGGGAAGCTGGATGTGGGTACGTGTCCTCCTCTGGTCGGTCGGGGCGTCGGTTCGGGGGGGGAACTGGGGGGGGGGATAGCGTGATCCTCCCACGTGCTACGTCCCCCTGGTGAAACTCCTCACTGTCGGGTGAAAAGAAGCGGCTGGCGCCTCCACATGTATTGGAGGAGGCATGTGGTAGTCTGCAGCCCTCCCCAGATCGGCAGAGGGGGTGGAGCAGCTGGGATGGCTCGGAAGAGTGGGGCAATTGGCCAGGTACAATTGCGGAGAAAGGGGAGGGGGGGATGATTATTTTAAAAAAAACATGATTACTTTTCAACCTTCTCCTCTATGCCCCTGTCCCTCTATGAAAACAAGTTAATTAAATCATCTGTCAGGCTTGGAAATCACGGCTCTTCCCTCCGTCCTCCATTCATGTCCCTCACGTCAGGGACTCGCGTAATGACGCTTGTATGAGGCCTGTCATTCCCTCTTGTATGGGAGACGTTTCCCTCTGATCACCACCGCCTGCATGCTAATTGGCTATGAGACATGTACAGCAGGCTGTGTGTGTGCGTGTGTGTGTGCAATTATGCAAAGTGTGTGTATCCACAGAAATAGACTATTGTATGTATCCAAGATGGACAGGTTTAAAATTTCTCAAGGAGGAGGCTTCACCAAAGCTGGGGACTCAACATGAAGGACAAATGATTAGTGATTCAGACTCTGCCACCACCCCCCCCCACACACGCACACTTACCTGCCACTTATCATAAAAGGCACACACTCCCGCATGGGTCTTTGTCAGAAGAGAATCACAGGGGGCATCCGGGTAGCATGGCGGTCTAGTCCGTTGCCTACCAACGTGGGGATCAATCAGTCAATCAAGTTGCATTTTCTATAGCGCCGGTTTGAATCCCCGTGTTTCCTCCGGCTTGGTCGGGCGTCCCTACAATACAATTGGCCGTGTCTGCAGGTGGGAAGCCGGATGTGTGTGTGTGTGTGTGTGTGTGTGTGTGTGTGTGTGTGTGTGTGTGTCCTGGTCACTGCACTAGCGCCTCCTCTGGTCGGTTGGGGCGCCTGTTCGGGGTGCGGGGGCGGGTGGGGGGGATAGTGTGATCCTCCCACGTGCTACGTCCCCCTGGTGAGACTTTAGCCATGTGGGCTCCCAATCTGGCAACCCAAAGTCTATTCAATAATGAATTGTAATATTCAATTACTGATGTAAGATGCGTTTATAAAGTCATAAGTGACACTTATAAACTCTTTATAACACATGCTAGCAAAATCATTTATAAAATGTCGGTTATATTTGGTAGTCCATCAGATACAAGGATCAGCGTTTTTCGGTCTTTATTTTTCAAAGCCATCCAGCATGCCGAATTTTGCCACAAGAGGACACTGTTACACAACCTCACACGAACAGGAACAACTTTTGGATCCGTGGAAACATAAAATCCGGGTGAAAATCGGTTTAAACCGATCTGCTTCTTTTAAAAAAATCTGGGTATTTTTCGGTGAAAATTGCTAAAAACCGAAAACGTTGAGCCTTGAAACAGTGATGGGTGGAGGGAACTGCATGGGGAGAAAGAAGTTGATGTAAAAGCACCAATTCTGAGTCAGATTGAAACCTCGTATGACATATATATCTTCTTTCCTCTCTCTCTGATTACTGACAATTCTATAGTTCCTCCATTGCCTCAGGTTAAGAGTCTGGGTGTCATCCTGGACAACACATTATCTTTTGAAGCTCACATCAACAGCGTTACTCGGTCTTCATGCTTCCACCTACACAGTATTAATCATCTTCGCCCGTCACCTACACCTAACAGCACCGCCATACTCCCTCACACCCTGGTTCCATCCCGTATTGACTACTGTAATTCTGTCCTCGTTGGTCTTCATCTCAAGTGTCTTCATGAACTTCAGTTGGTCCAGAATCCAGCTGCCCGTATCAGTACCAGAACTCCTTCCATAGATCACATCACTCCTGTTCTTCAGCAGCTCCACTGGCTCCCCTTTAAATACCGTATTGACTTCAAGATCCTGCTCCTCACCTTTAAGGCCCTTGATAACCTCTAGCTCCTTCATATCTTTCTGAACTCCTTCATATCCACACCCCCCCCCCACACTCTCACATCCTCTTCTGCTCTCCAACTCACTACACCATCGGCCTCCTTGACTACCATGGGGACCAGAGCTTGACTACCATGGGGACTAGAGCTTGACTACCATGGGGTCTAGAGCTTGACTACCATGGGGTCTAGAGCTTGACTACCATGGGGACTAGAGCTTGACTACCATGGGGACTAGAGCTTGACTACCATGGGGTCTAGAGCCTTCAGCTGTTCTGCCCCTCGCCTATGGAACTCTCTCCCATAAGACATTCACAACACTGACTCTCTTTCACCCTCCACATCCCATCTCAAAACGCACCTTTTCAAACTGGCGTATTCAGTCTGATCCACGCTGCACTGAGTTGTGTGCAGATGGTGATTGTATACTTATCTGTTGTGTTAACTTTGAATTGTCTACCTGCTTTGTTTTGATCCGATGCTGTCTGACACAGTGCTGCTGGTTTTTTACTGTCTTCTGTAAGGTGTCCTTGAGTGCTCTTAAAGGCGCCCACAAATAAAATCTATTATTATTTATATATATATAGCGGTTTTTTTCCCCCTGGAAACCATCAATGGTGTGGATAAAAGTGCTCAACAAACGAGGAGCAGAATATTAAGATTAAGATGACATATATATATATATATATATATATATATATATATATATATATATATATATATTAATATTGATATCTCCCAGGAAAATTCTCAGACAGAATTTAATATGTGGGCTGTTTGTTTGAAGAAATGAAGTTCAGGTTTCGGTATGGACTGCATGCTTGTGTGAACTGTACATGTGTGTGTGGAGTGTATGTGGAGCTGCGCACTATCTTATCACATCACAACAGGTGTGTCACATCAGTGTGTGTGGGTTTGTGTGCATTCTCCCAGTACCTTTGTGGTCGACATGTGTTGCTTGTGGCTGGTGTCGCTTCCAGCATGGGCGTGTGAGCAGTCGTGTTGGTGTAATGGAGCATTAAGGACTGAGGGGTCTCCAGTAGAGGATGTTAAAAGCTGGTTTGAAAAGCTGGAATTTTAACAGGAAATAAATAAATAATTGGATAAAATCAATAAACCAGTAGGTGAATACACCTTCTGTTGAAATCCTGATTTTTACATCTTGACAATATCTTTGCTATGGTCCAGGGTTTACTTAAGGCGACCGTACTCCTCTACAGTACTTTCTTTAATTAGCCGCTAATCTGCTGAATCTGATCCATCACGGGTTCTGTCAGGTCTTTGTGTTTCCTTATTTTGTACTTTATCACTCTGTGGTATCAAGTTCTTCATATTTATTTATTTGACCCCCCCCCCTGCCCCCCCTCTCTATAATAGTATCCGGCCAATTACCCCGCTCTTAACTCTACAATATTGTAGCGAATTTGGGGGGGCAGTCCGGGAACCACCACAGCCGGGACGCGAACCCGTATCTCCCACTCCGCAAGCGACAACGTTAACCAGTCGACTAAAGGGTCCGACCCGTTAGCCAAGGGCCAACGTGTCTACTTATCCATGCACGTTACAATGTGACATTTGCTAGAGTTGTGATTGATTGATTGATTGATTGATAGATATAGCGGTAATCCTTACATCTCGCACTCGCCTTTGAATGTGTTGTCCATTTGTCAGTTTGAGCTCGTGTAAGCTCGCCAACAGCAGGCGGCGTACACTGTGATTGTCTGGGATGCTCTCAGGTGTGAACCGAAATGGGAAACAAGCCAGTCTTTGGAATAGCACACATGGCTGAATAAAGGGTTCAAAAAGTGACTGTGTGTGCGTGTGTCTGTGTGTGTTCGTTCCCAGACTAGCGCGGTGTTGTGCTCTGGAGGATGTGCTCTGCTGGCAGTCAGCTGTCTGTTGGCCATCATCACAATCTTCCTGCCCAGTGGAGGATGTGAGAGGAGGATCTGCACCCTGGCAGGCTACATGCAGATGGCTGCAGGTTAGTCATCATGCATGCACACAATTTGCGTGGACACGAATGTCTGCGCAAATGCACACACACACACACACACACACACACACACTTATATATATATCAGATGCAGGAAAAAAGGTTGCATTGTACGGATACAGGAAAAAAAAATCTTTTTCTTGTATCTGTGTTGATATTTTGCTCCTCATCCCTCACACCTTTGGCGGTTTCGTAAAAAAACGCTATATATATATATATATATATATATATATATATATATATATATATTGCTCTTGCTTATGGCATGAAACAGGTTTGTCCTGTCTCATAAATAATTTACTTGACTCACTAGATTATATATATATATATATATATAGGAGTGATGAAGAAGGACAGGATTAGGAACGATTATATTAGAGGGACAGCTCAGGTTGGACGGTTTGGAGACAAAGCAAGAGAGACAAGATTGAGATGGTTTGGACATGTGTGGAGGAGAGATGCTGGGTATATTGGGAGAAGGATGCTGAATATGGAGCTGCTAGGGAAGAGGAGAAGAGGAAGGCCAAAGAGGAGGTTTATGGATGTGGTGAGGGAGGACATGCAAGGGGCTGGTGTGACAGAGGAAGATGCAGAGAACAGGAAGAGACGGAAACGGATGAC
>NC_079218.1:4708314-4755814 GCF_029633865.1 Lampris incognitus
ACACACACACACACACACACACACACACACACACTTGGAGGCATGCAAACACACAAATGCTCACACCCAAACACACATACGCCTCTATTTCATTTTACTCTAACTCGGAGGGATGCTCAGTAGAGTTACAGTGAAGTAGCCTCATCCCACGATTCTTTAACTCTGCATGCAAATGAGGCAAAGTGAGCGTGGTTTATCTACCAGGGAGTATTGGTTGGTGTAGCTGGCGGGCGGGTGGGTGGATTGTTCCACCTACTGCAAAAAGTCACATTATTACAATATTCAATGAGACAAAATGGCAAGAAAAAGAAGCCCACAGTAGTACTGTGTGATGTGTTGTAAGCCTGAAGTACGTAATCATTATTTAGCAAACCTTCCAGTAAATTGCAAGTTGTAGGGCGGCACGGTGGCTAAGTGGTTAGCGCGGTCGCCTCACAGCAAGAAGGTCCTGGGTTCGAACCCCGGGGTAGTCCAACCTAGAGGGTCATCCCAGGTCGTCCTCTGTGTGGAGTTGGCATGTTCTCCCCGTGTCTGCGGTGGGTTCTTCCGGGTGCTCCAGTTTCCCCCACCGTCAAAAGAAACATGCATGTTAGGGTTAATACTCCTGTCTGTGCCCCTGAGCAAGGCAGTGGGAAAAGAACCGGAGCTGGTCCCCGGGCGCAGCGTCAAGGCAGCATCCCACTGCTCCTAGCTGCACGGATCACAGCTAGGACGGGTTAATATGCAGGAACTGAATTTCCCCAAGGGGACTAATGAAGGAAACTTAAAATTAATGTAATAGTATACAGTACAGTGTAGTGTTAAACATAGTAGGTCAAAGGGCAACTTTCATAAGATATCTTGTATGCAGATTAAAAAAAAAAAACCCAACCACCACCACCAACACCACCCAGCCCTTTTAGTAGACTGACTGCAGCTCTGCTCTTCCTTTACAAGTATGGAAATGATCACGCTGATGCTTAATGGAAACAGGGCTCCGTCAGGGTGATCTGTTCAGGGTTAAACATGCGTCACGCCCTGCTGGACTTACACCCAACCACTTCATATCAGAGCCCGAGCCTCACACGTTCGCCGACATGGTTACAGGCCGATCAGCATTATGGAGGGTTGTTTACATCATGTTGGCAAAGATGTGATTCTTCATTGTTCTTGACTGCTTGCTGTGCTGTCTTTTTTCAGAGGCCATATATGCAGGTACACATGGACCCCTCTTTATCTCGTCACTATCGTATCCCAAGATCTCGAGCACTGGGTGTACAGCATACAGTTTGTTCGAAAATGTGCAAAGTGTGCCCGCGCATGATTAAGGACACGGGTACTGCTGCGTAGCAAAATCTACACAGAAGCGTTAGCTAGCTGACAGTGCACCTATGATGTAAGTAGAACTTATTTATTATTTATTTGACTTATAATCAACCTATACACGTGTTTTTTGTTCATAAGGCCTACGCACAGACATGAATTATGTTGTCAGTGTGTGGGTACGCTGTCACCGATTTTGTTTTCAACTGTTATGGTGCTCCGACACCAGATTTTGTTAAGTAGGCTAGTCTGTCACTATCTTGGCCTTGCATTGTGCAGTGCATTTCAGTGTTGCGGGTCATGCCTTCACTTCTTTCCTTCTCTGCTGACATTATGTTACCTCTGATTATGATGAGCAGGCCAGGGCCCGCTTTGATCATCTTGCACTGGGGCCCGGGTGCTGACTCATTATGCCTGTGGTCTCTCTATTGATGTGGGGGCTAGCGTCTAGCGCGCTAGCGGGGGTGGAAGTCTCAAAGTGGGCTTTTAAAACCGTGTCTTTTGAAAAGGCAGCTTTTTCACACTGCGCAGGACGCTGTACTGTGTGTGTTTGAATACATGCGGTGAATGAAGCCGTGCAGACGACGGCGGTCAGCAAGTGAGCTGCTTGTGGCTGCCGCCTTGTTATAGGTAGATATAATGGAAACGGGCCTTGACAATAAAAACAGGAAACCAAAAGTAGAATGTGGTTTTGCTTTGAGCATTGAGAATGGTTGTACCATTCATAAAACATGTTTGATCGTGGGAGGAAAAAAAAGAAGAATGGTGAGGCTTATTTCAAATTTTTTTTTTGCTGTTTTATTTTCACAGCTTATATAATCTTTTGGCTTCAGCTGTTAGAAGAAGAAACTAACCTTTTATCAAGGAAACAGTGCTAAAAAAAAGAGGTCCAGAATTGTGTTAAGAGTGAGAGAAAACTAGCTAAACTGAAGTATAAAGATAAAGTGGAGGGTGAATTGAGAAGTGGTAACTCCTGTGCAGTCTGGAAAGGCATTAAATCTATGGTTGGAATGCAGAATAAGAAGAGAAATGTGAAGGGCTTTGATATGTCTGGCACTGAATTGGCAGAGGAGTTAAATAAGTTTTATCTGAGGTTTGATGCACAGAATTTTAATCATGAACTCTCTGAGTTCTGGGACAGGGTAGTGGGCTGTAGTTTACAGATTGATGAAGCCACAGTATATAAATCTTTCAGCTTTATCAAGGAGAGGAAAAGTCCTGGTCCTGACTGCGTTGGGGGTAAACTCAGTCCTCTTTGGAACCGCAGAAGGTACCCAGACTTTGGAAGGAATCTACTGTGGTTCCAGAGGCCAAAGTCACATCACCAAAGACATTTAATGATTATTGACCCATGGTTCTTACTCCCCTTGTAATGAAAACTTTTGAACACATTGTTAAAAACGAGATTTTAGACCTGACACAGGGCAGACTAGACCCCCTTCAGTTTGCGTATAAGACATGGGGAGGGGTTGAAGATGCTGAAGATGTTCTTAGGCATCTGGAAAGGAACAAAATACATGCAAGACTGCTCTTCATTGATTTCTGTTCAGCTTTTAGTTGTATTCAGCCTCACATCCATGCACATAGGCTGTTGTCAAATTTTAATTTGTATTTCAATATTGTTTGTTGGTTAATGTATTTTTTAACATACAGAGAAGAGAGTTTGAGTGAATGGTTCTCTGTCTAGTACACTCTCATCTTCCACAAGGTCTCCTCAGGGCTGTGTCTTCCCCCACTTTTATTTGTCTTGTATACAGATGACGGTCACTTATCATAAAGACAGGTATGTGCTTAAGTATGCAGATGACACTGTACTAGTCAGCCTTTTGCATGATGAGGAACAGAGTCAGGGACCAGTGGTCGGATAATTTGTCAGTTAGTTTGAATGGTCTTTCTGAATGTTTCTGAGACCAAAGAGGTGTTCATTCACATTTGTAGGAGACCTACTTCTACTTCTTTTGTTCCTGCCATAATTTCAGGGGAGCCTGTGACAGTAGTCCAGCAGTACAAATACTTGGGAGCCATCCTGGATGTTAAACCTACCTTTGATGGCAACACTGCGTTTATTTGTAAAAAGGCATACCAAAGATTGTTTTTCTTAAGGAAGCTCAGAAGTTTTAACGTTGACGAGTCTGCTGAAAGTCTTCTATGCTTCATGTATTGAGTCTGTTTTAACATCCGCTGTGATTTGTTAGTTTGGTAATCTCAGTCTAAAAAACAGAAACTAGCTGGGAAAAATTGTGAATGTGTGCCGTAAAGTGACTGATGTAAATTTAAATGATCTTTGCCATCTGTACCAAGTCAGAGCCACACAGAAAGCTCAAGCCATCTTATTGGACTCCCACCACCCTTGACACAGTGACTTTAATTTGCTCCCCTTGAGGCGGAGATTTAACAGATATATGAGGGTCTTTTATTCCATCAGTTACTGTCTTTTTAAAGTCAATTGGGACTATGAATATCTATGGATGTGATTCTTACGTCTTCTGATGGTTCTGGTGACAATGACAACATTGGTGTTGTTACTAACTGTGTACTTGTTTTTGTGTGTGTCTGTTTTGAATGTATATATTGTATGGATACCATTTTACCATTACTGACTGATGTTGCAAGCCAAATGTCCCCTCGGGGATATTAAAACTTTACTCCAGATTTATAACTCTCAACTGTTATGTGATTGTAGTAATTTCAGATTAAAAAGAGGTAAATAGTGAATAAGGCAGAAGGAAAAGCAAGACCCATGGCACTTGAAAGTATGAAATGTCAAATATTTCCCAGTCACAGCACCACATTTGATTGAAGGATAATCCAGGTTTTTCAGAATCAGAATCAGAATACTTTATTCATCCCCGAGGGAAAATTGGGTTCTATTACAGACACTCAAGCTCTAGTAAGAAAAAACTAAAAACTAATAAGATAACAAGAAAATAGAATCAAATAGAACCAAGAAAAACAGAAACAAATAGAAATAAAAGATAAAATAAGAAACAGAAATAAGAACAAAATATATATAAAAAGCATGGTGCACGTAACAGCCTATCTATACTGTACTGCCACAGCACAAACAAAACCAGACAGGGTAAAATAAGTCGAAGGGCCAGTCCAGTGACCATTAACTCCGAGTGTCTGACACTGTGAGGGAGGAGTTGTAAAGTTTGATGGCCACAGGCAGGAATGACCCCCTGTGGCGCTTTTTGGCAGAATGAGTCCATTACTAAAAGTACTCCTGTGCCCAACCAGCATGTCATCGAGCAGGTGGGAAACATTGTCCATGATGGCACATAATTTCAACAGTGTCCTTCTCTCAGAAGCTGCCACCAAAGAATCCAGTTCCACCCCCCACAACGTCACCGGGCTTGCGGATCAGTTTATTTAGCCTGTTTGCATCAGCTACCCTCAATCTGCTGCCCTAACACACAACAGCAAACAGGAGAGCACTGGCCACCACAGACTCATACCACATCCTGAGCATTGTCTGGCAGATTTTGAAGGACCTCAGCCTCCTCAAAAAGCAGAGATGGCTCTGTCCCTTCTTGTAGAAGGCATCAGTGTTCTTAGCCCAGTCCATTTTATTGTCTATATACACTCCCCAGGTACTTGTAGTATTCCACAGTGTCCACACTGACCCCCTGGATAGAGACAGGGGTTACTGGTATCATGTCCCTCCTCAGATCAACAACCAGCTCCTTTGTCTTAGTCACGTTGAGCTGCAGATGGTTCCACTCACACCATGTGACAAAGTTTCCCACCACAGCCCTGTGCTCAGCCTCCTTGCCCTTACTGATGCATTCGACTATAGCAGAGTCATCAGAGAACTTCTGAAGATGGGGGGACTCTGTGTGGTAGTTGAAGTCCGTGGTGTAGAGGGTGAAAAGGAAGGGAGACAGGACTGTGCCCTGCGGAGCCCCAGTGTTGCTGACCACTCTGTCTGACATACACTGTTACAAGCGCACATACTGTGGTCTACCAGTAAGGTAGTCAACAATCCAGGACACAAGGGGGGCATCTACCTGCATTGCTGTCAGCTTCTCACCCAGTAGAGCTAGCCAGATGATGTTGAAGGCACTCGAAAAGTCAAAGAACATGACCCTCACAGTGCTTGCTGGCTTATCCAGGTGGGTGTAGGCATGGTTAAGAAGGAAAATGATGGCATCCTCGACTCCCAGTCGGGGCTGGTAAGGCGAACTGGAAGGGGTCTAAGTGTGGCTTGACCGTGGGCCGAAGCTGCTCCAGGATGAGTCTTTACAGGGTCTTCATAATGTGTGAAGTCAATGCTATCGGTCTGTAGTCCTTGGAGTCTCCGGGACACGGTGTTTTAGGCACAGGAACGAGGCAGGACATCTTCCACAGCACGGGGACCCTTTGAAGTCTAAGGCTCATGTTGAAGACATGGTGAAGCACTCCACATAACTGAGGGGCACAGGCTTTGAGCACCCAGGGGCTAACACCATCCGGGCCTGCCGCCTTGCTTGATTTAAGTCTCATTAACTGTCCTCTGACATGGTCAACCGTGAATCACACAGTAGGTGTTACAAGTAGGGGGGTTGTCAGGTTGGAGAGGGCCATTAGTCCGGGAACCCAGGGAGGGGGAAGTGTAGGGTCCCCACTGGAGGCTTGGGGGATGTAAGGAGGAGGAGGGGGAGGGGGGCAGTGATGTTGACAGTTGATGAAGGTGAGCAACAGATGAGACCGGGGTGGACGGGGGGGGGGGGGGTCATTGTGTCAAATCTGTTAAAAAATACATTAAGTTCATTGGCCCTGCCCTAGCTGCCCTCCACTGCTCTGCTGCCAGTTGGCCTGAAACCAGTGATGGTCTTCATACCACTCCAGACCGCTCTTATGTTATTCTGTTGGAGTTTTTGCTCCAACTTCCTCCTGTAGTTATCTTTAGCCTCACAACCCGGTTTGTATTTTCGTACTTAAGATGTCATTGTAACGCCGTGTTTAGCAGTGGTCACGTATTCAAGATCTCTATTACAACATCAGTGAGTAAAATATGTATAATTATGTGGCAAATTCAGGGGGCAGCCGGGAATCCGCCGCAGCCGGGAATCGAACCCGGGTAGCCCAGACCACAGGTGACCGCACTAACCAGTCAACTAAAGGGTCCGACCTGTTAGCCAAGGGCTGGCGAATCTAGTCATGGTCGTTACACTTCCCTCCTCCTTCGGGAAGTGTGTCCCCGTGCTTCAGCATATCAGCTCTGTCCTGCCCCTGGGTGCACGTGCTTCTGATGGCCTCGCGGCCTCGCCATCCCACTTCTGACACCAATGTAGCGAATTCAGGGGCAGCTGGGAAGCGAACCCGGGTCGCCCGCACCATGGTCGACTGCGCTAACCAGTCAACTAAAGGGTCCGACCCATCAGCCAAGGGCTAGCGAGTCTACACATCCATGGTCGTTAGAATTATATATATAATTTAATCATCGTGCAGATCAGTTATATCAAAAACTACGAAAATATGACCCAGGTGGCATCATCTTTTAAGGAACGTAGCTTTTCCGAAAGTCCCAGCAATCCCTTGAATGTGTTCTGTTAAAGCTTTGCCAGTACTCGTGCAAAAATAAAGCAATGCCTCATCATAAAGCTCCCAATCAGAGAGTCTTTTACTGGTTTTACTGGAAGCCAGTTAGGAAAAGGAGTGTGTTCTCCAGCATTAGGGACGTGTGTGTGTGTGTGTGTGTGTGTGTGTGTGTGTGTGTGTGTGTGCCTATCTCTCACACTTTCTGTCTCCACACACACACACACATCCAGTTATATTGTGCTGATGCTGAGGAAGCCCGGCCTGCTGTGTCAGCGTTCCCGTGGGCAAAGCGGCCATGCAGATGTCCTGCAAATCACGGTGATGAAAACAGGTACACCGCTTTCATCACCACACCTGCCGTGTTACATCAGTGCCGCCGTTACCGTCTGGCTCCGTATGGTACCTGTGCCAGCTGTCAATCATAACACCGACACAGATTAATGAATACATTTTCTGTGTCGGAGGGAGAAATAGCTCCGGCAGCGGGGGATTTTTTTCTTTCTTTTTATTCGCAAGAATATTTCATTCCCACAATTAGATCACTCTTCACATCTTTCCCAGCCTGGAGGAGGGCTGAGTTCGATCATCTTTTATTTTTTATTTTCCACCGTCATTAGTACTCCACATCTTGGCCTGCGGGTAAGACTGGAAGAGAGAGAGAGAAGTGAACAGTGATTAGAGAGCAAATGTCATTCACAAATTGATTTATTCTGTCCATCTTCAAGCTCCTACTCTTTCTTTAAATAAGCCTCCAGCAGGAAAATTCACCTTTTTTTCAGCCCAGTTTCCCAACTCCACTTTGTCTTTGTGTGTGTGTGTGTGTGTGTGTGTGTGTGTGTGTGTGTGTGTGTGTGTGTGTGATTTTCGTTTGTTTTAAATGAAAGCCGAGCACATGTCTTTTATTCAGCGTGGCCCTTCTTCACACACACATCCAGTTGTTACCCCATTAAAATCTGGGAACTGCCGGGAACAGTCACATTCCTTTTTTTGGGGGGGGGGATCCCCCCCCTTTTCTCCCCAATTGTATCCGGCTAATTACCCCACTCTTCCAAGCCGTCCCGGTTGCTGCTCGACCACCTCTGCTGATCCGGGGAGAGCTGCAGACTACCACATGCCTCCTCCGATACATGTTGAGTCGCCAGCCGCTTCTTTTCACCTGACAGTGAAGCGTTTCACCAGGGGGACGTAGCACGTGGGAGGATCACACTATTCCCCCCAGTTTCCCCTCCCTCATGAACAGGCGCCCCTGACCAACCAGAGGAGGCGCTAGTGCAGCGACCAGGACACATACCCACATCCAGCTTCCCACCCGCAGACACAGCCAATTGTGTCTGTCGGGATGCCCGACCAAGCCGGAGGTAACACGGGGATTCGAACCGGCGATCCCCGTGTTGGTAGGCAACCGAATAAACCACTACGCTACCTGGACGCCCGTGGTTGGTCTCAGTAATTGAGTTGATAATTTGATATATTTAGGATATAAATCCCTTTACCTTGGGAGGTGTGATCAGGATTGTCTCATATACTGAGTTTTGTGGTGAATTGGGGAAAATGGGGTTGTTAGATTTAGCAAAATGTCGTACTTGGAAATAATGGAACATATGGCGCTGAGGGATATTATATCTCTCAAATATATCCCCGGAACTTCTGAAAACCCCACCAATGTATAATTGATCAGTGTTGAAAATAATTTTCAAGCCATAAAGAGAATACAGAATCTATTCTGGGTGGAGGAAAATGTGATTATCATGAATAGGAGTTAGAGTGGATAAATCTGCGAAGTGAAGTTTTGTACAAAACTTTTATTATAGGGCTGGATGAATATTGTCTGGGCGGGGGGGGGGGCGCAGTTTAGAAGTGGCCAACGCTAAAAGGAAGAGGGGCAGTATTTAGCTTCATTTAGACACCAGTTTACTTGAGGGAGCTTAATCCAGTATATTATTTGCCACCCAGTAGTAATATCTGAAATTAGGAAGAGAAAGTCTGCCCTGAGATTGATGTCTTTACGTATCCTTGGTTGTTCATCACCCTAAAAAAAACCCCATAAAATACCTGTAATATGCTCATTTAAAACAGTCAAGTGTTTTAGCATGAACACTGGCAGACACTGAAACAGCTATAGAAAATGGGGTAAAACATTAATCTTAATTGAATTACCTCTGCCTGTTAATGAAACATAGATGGTTTTCCATCTATCAAAGTCTGTCTTCATCTTAGTAATGGAAATAAATTCTTATCATATAGCTTGTAGAATTTACAAGATATAGATACCTAGATATTTAAATTCAGAATTACACTCATGAAAAGGCAGCTGCATTTTTGGAGTCCTTATCACTGAATTGTTTAAAAGAAAGCATTTGGTTTTAGAAAATTTTAACTTTTATCCAGAGAATGTCCCAAATTGCTTAAGGATTCCAAGTAATGCAGGAACAGATTTCAACGGGTCAGAAATATAAACTAAAAAATCATCAGCATATACAGTGGCTTGCAAAAGTATTCATACCCCTTGAACTTTTCCACATTTTGTCACGTTACGACCACAAACATAAATATATTTTATTGGAATTTCATGTGAAAGACCAACACAAAGTGGCACACAATTGTGAAGTACAAAGAAAATTATACATGATTTAAAAAAATTTTTACAAATAAAAAACTGAAAAGTGCGGTGTGCAAAAGTATTCAGCCCCCTTTTCTCTGAGTGCAACCAATTGCCTTCAGAAGTTGCCTGATGATTGCTGAATGATCGAATGTTGACCTAATGACTCAATAGAGTCAACCTGTGTGTAATCTAATCTCAGTACAAATACAGCTGTTCTGTGACGGCCTCGGAGGTTTGTTAAGAGAATAGTGGGGCGCAAACAGCATCATGAAGTCCAAGGAACACACCAGACAGGTCAGGGATAAAGTTGTGGGGAAGTTTAAAGCAGGGTTAGGCTATAAAAAGATTTCCCAAGCTTTGACCATCTCACGGAGCACTGTTCAATCCATCATCCGGAAATGGAAGGAGTATGGCACAACTGCAAACCTACCAAGACACGGCCGTCCACCTAAACTTACAGGCCGAACAAGGAGAGCACTGATCAGAGATGTAGTCAAGAGGCCCATGGTGACTCTGGATGAACTGCAGAGATCCACAGCTCAGGTGGGGGAATCTGTCCACAGGACAACTATTGGTCGTGCACTGCACAAATCTGGCCTTTATGGAAGAGTGGCAAGAAGAAAACCATTGTTAAAAGAAAACCATAAGAAGTCCCGTTTGCAGTTTGCCAGAAGCCATGTGGGGGACACAGCAAACATGTGGAAGACGGTGCTCTGGTCAGATGAGACCAAAATTGAACTTTTTGGCCTAAATGCAAAACACTATGTGTGGCGGAAAACTAACACTGCACATCACTCTGAACACACCACCATCCCCACTGTCAAACATGGTGGTGGCAGCATCATGCTGTGGGGTGCTTCTCTTCAGCAGGGACAGGGAAGATGGTCAGAGTTGATGGGAAGATGGATGGAGCCAAATACAGGGCTCTCTTGGAAGAAAACCTGTTGGAGTCTGCAAAAGACTTGAGACTGGGGCGGAGGTTCACCTTCCAGCAGGACAACGACCCTAAACATAAAGCCAGGGCTACAATGGACTGGTTTAAAACAAAACATATTCATGTGTTAGAAGGGCCCAGTCAAAGTCCAGACCTAAATCCAATTGAGAATCTGTGGCAAGATCTGAAAACTGCCGTTCACAAACGCTCTCCATCTAATCTGACTGAGCTTGAGCTGTTTTGCAAAGAAGAATGGGCAAAAATTTCAGTCTCTAGATGTGCAAAGCTGGTAGAGACATACCCCAAAAGACTTGCAGCTGTAGTTGCAGCAAAAGGCGGTTCCACAAAGTATTGACTCAGGGGGGCTGAATACTTTTGCACACCGCACTTTTCAGTTTTTTATTTGTAAAATTTTTTTAAAATCATGTATAATTTTCTTTGTACTTCACAATTGTGTGCCACTTTGTCTTGGTCTTTCACATAAAATTCCAATAAAATATATTAATGTTTGTGGTCATAACGTGACAAAATGTGGAAAAGTTCAAGGGGTATGAATACTTTTGCAAGCCACTGTAGCAAGACTCTATGCTCAGTGCCCAGTCTGTGGATTCCTTCAATGGTAGGGGATGCTTTAAGAATAACGGATAAAGGCTCAATAGCTAAGGCAAATTAGGGACTTAAAGGGCAGCCTTTATGGGTACCTCTGTATGAATTGAAATATTCTGAGTTTAATCTATCGGTAATGACAGAAGCCCTGGGTGTGGAGTAAAGGAGCTTTACCCATGACACAAATTTAGGGCCAAACTTTTCCAAAATCCTAAATAGATATAGCATTTCCACTCCATCGAATGCCTTTTCTGTATGTACAGAAATAATCATCTCTGGAACCTCGCCAGACATAGGGGAATAAATAACATTCAACAGGCGATGAATATTACTGAAGGAGTGGTGATTCCTTATGAAATCAGTTTGGTCATCAGAAATTACATTGTGTGTATCTGTTTCCAGATGCTTAGCTAGGATTTCACCAGTATTTTCTAATTTGAATTAAGAATGGATATTGGTTTGCATCCTTTCCAGGTTTCAACAGTAGAGTAACTGATGCATTTTTAAGGGTTTGTGGGAGGGCACCTCGGATTAGAGAGTCATTAAACTTTTTGAGCAAAAGTCATGATAGTTTATCTGAAAATGTCTTGTAAAATTCGATGAGGAAGCCATCTGGCCTAGGTGCTCTTCCACTT
Organism: Lampris incognitus; assembly: GCF_029633865.1. Taxonomy (NCBI): domain Eukaryota; kingdom Metazoa; phylum Chordata; class Actinopteri; order Lampriformes; family Lampridae; genus Lampris; species Lampris incognitus. The sequence goes on from NC_079218.1 coordinate 4,719,917, forward strand.
TGCATATTTTTATTTAATCCTAGTATCTCTTGGTCATTATCAATATTGGGGAATACAAGACCTTCGAGGAGCTTTTCACTGTCTGTGTTATTGCGTGGACTTTGACTGGTATAAGTTAGAGCAATAGTCTTTAGAGATATTAACTTCAGATGGAATTACTGTCACATCTTTACAAATGTTTTTATTTTGTGATATATGCTGAGAGGCAGATTTAACTTTAAGTTGGTAAGCCAGTAACCTCCCTGCATTCTCACCATATTCATAATGAAATCCATGAGCATGCAGTAGTTGTTTTTCAGCTTTGCCTTTTGACAGTGAGTCATACTCCTTTTGTAAGCTCAATCTGTTTTGAAAGCTCTGGAAATGGTGTCGTTGAGTTTTGTGAATCTAAATCTCTAATTGATTTTATCGGCTGATCTTGTTTCTCTCTGCTTAATCTATTTTGTAAAGAAGAAAAAGCTATAATTTCCCCTCTAATGACAACTTGAAGACAAATGAGAGAGAAGTGAGAATACAAACTAATAGCTTTTTTCCCCCTTTTCTCCCCAATTGTATTCGGCCAATTACCTTATTTTCCGAGCTGTCCCGGTCGCTGCTCCGCCCTCTCTGCCGATCCGGGGGGGGGCTGCAGACTACCACATGCCTCCTCCCATACATGTGGAGTCACCAGCCGCTTCTTTTCACCTGACAGTGAGGAGTTTCACCAGGGGGACGTAGCGCGTGGGAGGATCACAGTATTCCCCCCCCAGTTCCCCCTCCCCCCTGAACAGGCAACCCGACCGACCAGAGGAGGCGCTAGTGCAGCGACCAGGACACATACCCACATCCGTCTTCCCACCCGCAGACACGGCCAATTGTGCCTGTAGGGATGCATGACCAAGCCGGAGGTAACACAGGGATTTGAACCGGCGACCCCTGTGTTGGTAGGCAACAGAATAGACCGCTACGCCAACCTGATGTGACAAACTAATAGCTTTTAATAAGCATTTTATCCATGCTGCTTTTATTGCATCGGTCAATTATGTTTTAGTTGTTTTTGTTTTTAATCCATTTCCTTTTCGTTTGTATTATTGTACAGCACTTTGAGCTACATTCTAATGTATTAAAGGCGCAATATAAATAAATCTTGTTATTATTATTATAACTAAGAGTCTGCCAAAGAGGAGATGGATATGCATTATATTTTCGGTTATTCATGAGAAACTCACCAATAACTCGGTTTATCAAGTCACAAAGGCTTTTATCCCCAGGCAGAAGGGAGTTGACCTTCCATAGGGGGCGGGCCGTCTTCAAGAGACTAAATGAGAGATTTAGAATTAATGGAGCATGGTCAGATTCTACTGTCGCAGATTATTCTATACTTGCCACTGATCGAAGGAGAGCTTTATCAATAAAATAAGAATCTATTCGAGAATAGGACTGGTGAGCATGTGCAGAGAAAGAGAATATTTTATCTGTGGGATTCTGGAACCTCCAGGGAGCTCTACATCCAACTTGATCCATAAAAGCCGACAGGGTTTTCACCATTTTTGAAGGAAATTTCAAAGTAGCGTTTGATTTATTCACATACGAGTTGATTAAGCAGTTCAGATCTCTTCCACATATTAAATAATTAAAGTTTAGAGGAGGAATATTGGAGATCATTTTCTTTATGAAGTCTTCATCATCCAAGTTAGGAGCATAAACATTAACAGGTATAACTCGTATGTGGAAAAAGTGAACCTGCGATTATAATATAACGGCCATTTGGATCTGAAATAATGTCTGCTGTAGTAAATTTTACTTTTTTATGGAGAAGAATGGCCACCCCCCTTGATTTGCTATAAAAATTAGAATGAACATTTTGACCTGCTCAAGGTTTTTGTGATCTCAGTTGCTTTGCTCTGGATGTCTCTTGTAGGAAAATTATTTCAGCTTTGAGTGTTTTCAGGTGAGTGAAGACTCGAGCTCTTTTAATGTGGCCATTAAGTCCATTCACATTCCAACTAACAAATCTGATACCTCCTCCAGTACCTCTTCCTGTCATTATTCCCCCCCCCCCCTTTTCTCCTCAATTGTACTTGGCCAATTAACCCACTCTTCCAAGCCGTCCTGGTCGCTGCTCCGCCCTCTCTGGTGATCCGGGGAGGGCTGCAGACTACCACATGTCTCCTCCCATACATGTGGAGTCACCAGCCGCTTCTTTTCACCTGACAGTGAGGAGTTTCACCAGGGGGACGTAGCACGTGGGAGGATCACGCTATTCCCCCCAGTTCCCCCTCCCCCCCGAACAGGCGCCCCGACTGACCAGAGGAGGCGTTAGTGCAGCAACCATGCTCACATCCGACTTCCCACCCGCAGACACTGCCAATTGTGTCTGTAGGGACGCCCGACCAAGCCGGAGGTAACACAGGGATTTGAACTGGCGACCCCATGTTGGTAGGCAATGGAGTAGACCGCTGTGCTACCCGCTACATGCACTAAAACAATTAACTCCTGTCATTATTCTATGAAACATGTGTCTGTTTTGGACTTAAATTTAAGATACAGTGATAACATGTGTACCCCGTACAATCCTGCACTGTATCTAAAACCCTAAAAACTAGAACTGGTAGAACATAAAACACCGTTCCTATGCTGGTCTCTCTAACAGAGCTAGCTAGCTAGCTGCAGGACTCCCTTCTCTGTCCTCCCAGTAAGGCCTTCCTTTACTTTCTCTTGACGAAGAAGTTCTCCCAACACAGTCAGTGGACGTCTAAGACGGGCTTCGTGACCCCATAACAAAAAATAGTAAGGTTGAGGGTCATTACCCACAACAAGTGTATGTTGAAACTTATCAGACCCTGAACTTGTGCTACACGTGGGGATATAAAGAGTAGCTGTCATCCCAACAAGAACAGCATCCCTGTCACCAACAACGTAGAAAGAAAAATTTAAGTCCACGTACCAGGAAATGAGCAGTGTATAAGTAGAGAATTTGTGAATTCGGCGGTCCAAGTTCACCGCAGTTGAACTCCAAGTGAAGATGCCAATTTGCTTTTGCCACCGGAAGCGAACGTTTTATTCGCCCCCTCGCTCTTGTAGAGCGGAAGTGAACGGGAGGGGAATATTCACCGATGTTAATTTTGTGCAAAATTTTGGTCGTCACACCGCGAACGTGTAGTTTCATCATGAACAAAATCCAGTAAAAACTATTTTGCGATGACGGTTGTTTGTATTGTATTTGTCAGAAACGATGTCCGTGCCACGTTATTGTTTATTCCTATTGGCATGTCCCAAACTATGCCAGCAGCTGTTTTTCATTCACGCCCCTCTTCTTCCTCCTCTCCCTTATTTATCTGTCGTCTCCCCACCCCTCTCATGGCTTTCTCCAGTTATTTTCCACAACTTTACCCGTGAACTTCTTGTGATGTGTCAGTGACTGGTATTTCCCTCTGTTGCATCATGGGGTCGGCTTGCAGGCTTTAAAAGTACATTTTCAGGGGGACGAGACTTCTTCTGGTGCAGAATTTCTCAGATCCAGTATTAGATCCGATGAAAAACACACAAGTCCTCAGTTAATTACAAAGAAACAGAATCTGCTGCCTGTTTGGTATTTTTTGTGTATTTTTGTCTGTCCGTCTCTGTATCTGCTTGCATGTCTGCCTGTCTTTTTGTGTGTGTGTGTGTGTGTGTGTGTGTGTGTGTGTGTGAGACCTAGTTGAGCTGCTGAGTGTGATGCTGACTTTGTAACCCCTTCAGCTGTGACTCGCAACCCACTGTGATGGTGGACATTAATCACTGATGTGTGCCATCAGTCAGCCAGACGTTTGAGTGTGTGTGTGTGTGTGTGTGTGTGTGTGTGTGTGTGTGTGTGTGTGTGTGTGTGTGTGTGTGACCCCGTTTACACTTGGTTTTAAAATGTGTTTTTTTTTTTTTTGCGATTGGATCACAAGTGGACAGCGCTAAATACAAGTGTAAACGACCACCAAGACATTTTGTGAACCGGTTACTCGAACCACTTGCCGAGGTGGTCTAGGATGCATTTGACCACATATCTTCATCTCATCTCATCTTCAGCTGCTTCTCCGGGGTCGGGTCTTGGTGTCAGCAAGCAAAGTAGGCCCCTCCAGGCGTCCCTCCTCTCCCCAGCAACGCCCTCCAGCTCCTCCTGGGGGATCCCAAGGCGTTCCCAGGCCAGATTGGACATGTAGTCCCTCCAGTGAGTTCTGGATCTACCCCTGGGTCTCCTCCCAGTTGGCCATGCCCAGAAAACCTCCAAAGGAAGGTGCCCAGGAGACATCCTGATCAGATGCCTGAACCACCTCAACTGGCTCCTTTCGATGCGAAGGAGCAGCGGCTCTACCCCGAGCTCCCTCCGGATGTCCGAGCTCATACCTTCTGTAGTGTAAACGCTAATGCGTCCTGATGCGTCCCCGACAAGGACATAACAGGAAAATACGTCATCAATGCAGGATGTGGCGCGCCAACTTTGGAATAAATGGAGAGAGAGGAGAGTGTACGTGGTTGGAGTATAAGTGAGACGAGATGCCTCATCTGCATCTGGGGAGAAGAATCAGTCCTGTCAGTCTCAACAGCTGGAACAGTCCGTACATGTATATTAGCGCTGCTGGAAACGTCTTCAAACCTTAGCTATTGTTTTCACAGCTAGTCGGCAAATCTGGCGCTTGACTGAGGCCCTTTGACCCTGTAGCGGAAGTGACGTAGAGAGTAACGAAAACTTTTTCTTCTTCTTCTTCTTCTTCTTCGGAGTAATGAAATCTGATCACAAGTGGTCAGCAGGACGCATTTGGAGACGCACGATAGACACAGGTGTAAACAGCGATGGGTCTCGCTGTCCACTTGTGAGCCGATCGCCCAAAACGCGTTTTAAAACCCAGTGTAAACAGGGTGTGTGTGTGTGCATGCTGACGTTGATGTGTGTAAATGTGTGTGGCTGTAAACGTGTGTGTGTGTGCATTTGTCTTTGTGAGTAGCATTTCACTCCTTGTGTGATCAGAGCTGCATGCTGGAGCTGTTGTGTTGGACAGTAATGTGCTTCTTCACAGTCTGCTTGGAGCTCGTACACCCAGTAGACAAAACCTTGTCTTTGGGTCCTTGTGTAAGTGGATTTGGGAGTGTTGTACTCTCAAAAGCAAAGAAACGAGCAGATACACATATAGATACATGCACACATATATCAGTATTGGTAGGCATATCAATAACACAATGTTTACATGCAATTCAATAATACGATAGCAATCTGACTGAAAGCTCAGTCGGAAAGATTAACCTTCATACAAATACCAACACAGGAAGTTTTCCCACAGCTCTATCCAGTGGAACAAGGTTGGCGTTTACTCGCCATGTGAGCGGTTGAGTCTGACTACTTTCTCAGTTTGTGTGATTGTGTACATCTTGTGCGTGATCATTTGCGTCATGCCATTAACAAACATGGCGGGTTGATCAGGTCCGTGGAAGGGGCAAACTTTATGCTCAGGGGGCGTTCGGGTAGTGTGGTGGTCTATTCCGTTGCTTACCGACATGGGGATCGGCGGTTCGAATCCCCATGTTACCTCTGGATTGGTCGGGCGTCCCAACAGACAACTGGCCGTGTCTGCGGGTGGGAAGCTGGATGTGGGTATGTGTCCTGGTCACTGCACTAGCGCCTCCTCTGGTCAGTTGGGGTGCCTGTTCGGGGGGGAGGGGGAACAGGGAGGGACTAGCGTGATCCTCCCATGCGCTACGTCTTCCTGGTGAAACTCCTCACTGTCAGGTGAAAAGAAGCAGCGGGCGACTCCACATGTATGGGAGGAGGCATGTGGTAGTCTGCAGCCCTCCCCGGATCAGCAGAGGGGGTGGAGCAGAGACCGGGACGGCTCGGAAGAGAGGGGTAATTGGCTGGGTACAACTGGGGGGAAGGGGAAAAAACCTTTATGCTCCAGATTTGGAGAGACTTCATTATACGCTGCCGTAGACTTGTGTGTTAATTAGATAATGGAGGTAAAAGAGATTAGGATATAGATTGGTGGATTTGAGGTGACATCTCTCGGTTTTTGATCTCATTCAATATTGGCGGGTCAGATTCTTTACTGACAGGACTTGTTGTGGTAATTGACACTAAATCCCACTTCGCATGCCCATAAGTTATGTCGGACTACATGTGTTGCACATACTATGATGCAGAAAACGGGGGTATGCCATGTTTGGTGCACATCTAAATAGTTCGAAAGGAATCTTCAGTTGTGTAGAATTCACTGAGACAGATGAAACTCTGCATGTGAAGGTAGCTGTTGGCAGTAAGCCACACATTCAAGATTCAAGAGATTTATTTGTCACATTGCACATGTACCACAGCAGTGCACGTGTACCGCAGCAGTGAAATGAGGATTGCAATAACTGCGTCGGCTGTGCAAATAAACGGTATAAAAATAAAATTAAATGAAGAGAAGAAAAGATATAAAGCTGTATACAGGGAAAAGTAACGGAATATCAATGTCATAATGGTACTATAAGCTCATGTAATATAAGCTATGTGTAAAGAAAACTGATAATGGAATGTCTAAAAGACTATATGTACATAATAAAAATTAAGTTAAAGAAATGGGTGGCAGCCATAAACAAATGTACAATGTGCGACGTGCAACACCAATGCAACAATGTTAATACAAGCTATGTGCAGAGAAAAACAAAACAGGATATCATGAATACTTATGCACATAATAAAAACGAAGTTGAAAATAAAGTAAGATAAGTAGGAAATAGGTGGCAGTTTTAAACGCCCTGCAATGTGCAATCCACAGACGAGAAGATACTGAGCTCCAAAAAGATTAGAGTTTAAAATGGGTGCAGGATGTGCGCTGTGCAGGACTCAAGTCTTGTTTAAGTATTTATGGTCCGTATGGCCTGAGGGAAGAAGCTCCTTCTTAGCCTCCCAGTCTCAGCCATGATGGAGCGGAGACGCTTGCCAGAGGGCAGCCACTGAAACAGTTTGTGGTTGGGGTGGTGAGTGTCCTTATTGATTGGGTTTGCCCTGGACCTGCACCGGCAGGTGTAGATGTCCTGGAGGCAGGGCAGTCCTGGTGATACGTTCAGGGCACCGAATCACTTTGTGCAGGGCCTTCCTGTCCTGAGAGCTGCGAGTTCTGTACCAGACAGTAATGCTACCAGAGAGCCTGGACTGCACTGCGGTGGAGTCGAAGGATTTCTGCAGCGCTGTGGAGATCTTGAATTTCCTCGGGTGCCTGAGGGGATCAAAGCGCTGTCTTGCCTTCTTCAGCAGGGTGGTGATGTGAGTAGACCAAGTCAGGTCCTCAGAGATGTGAACTCCAAGGTACCTGCAGGTGCTCACCTTCTCCACTGGGGTCCCATAGATCCCGAGTGGGGTGTGGTGGAGCCTCTGCAACGGTTTATTTACAGCATTATTCTTTTTAATGAGCATACCCAAATGGCTAAAACAGTCCTCATGCAGATTTAACAAGAGTCTTTTTGACCAGGTGGTTGTCAGGCACCAAAGAACATTGGGCGGCACGGTGGCTCAGTGGTTAGCGCTGTTGCCTCACAGCAAGAAGGTCCTGGGTTTGAACCCTTGGGTTGTCCAACCTTGGGGGGGGGGGGGTCATCCCAGGTCATCCTCTGTGTGGAGTTTGCATGTTCTCCCCGTGTCTGCAGTGGGTTTTCTCTGGGTCCTCCGGTTTCCCCCACCATCAAAAAATAAATAAATAAAGAAGAGTCAGGGGGAGGATGCCAATGAATTACAACTTTATTGAAGCCAACATCAAATGGGAGAGCAGGAGGATCAGGGGTGGCAGATAGGGGAGCAGGATGATCAGGGGTGGCAGATAGAGGAGGAGGAGGATCAGGGGTGGCAGATAGAGGAGGAGGAGGATCACGGGTGGCAGATAGGGGAGGAGGAGGATCACGGGTGGCAGATAGGGGAGCAGGGGGATCAGGGGTGGCAGATAGGGGAGCAGGGGGATCAGGGGTGGCAGATAGGGGAGCAGGGGGATCAGGGGTGGCAGATAGGGGAGCAGGAGGATCAGGGGTGGCAGATAGAGGAGGAGGAGGATCAGGGGTGGCAGATAGGGGAGCAGGAGGATCAGGGGTGGCAGATAGAGGAGCAGGAGGATCAGGGGTGGCAGATAGAGGAGGAGGAGGATCACGGATGGCAGATAGAGGAGCAGGAGGATCAGGGGTGGCAGCCACTACCAGGGTTTAAGGCCACACTTGAAGCAAGCAAAAACATACAAGGTAAATACACAGCAACTAACACACCCCAAACACAGACTCGTGAGCATGCCACAGCCTGGCTGCAGCCAGCGGTCCCTAGCTCGTTAGTTGTGATTACTGGGTAATGAATAAGAGATTAAACGACTCTTTATTAATATGATGTAAAAGCGATAACAATAGAAAAGTATCAGGGTGAAATCAATATCCTGCTGGAGGCTACAATTCAGTGCATGTGCTTTTACCCCTTGCCGCAGGAAGTGGAGGGCGTGCAGAGTCTCTCAGCACAGGTCGGCCGCCCTGACTGGGACTTAACAAAAGACTTAACAGGCAAGAAATAGACAAACACAACCGGATCGAACCAGGGTCGCCGGTTCGAATTCTCGTGTTGCCTCTGGCTTGGTCGGGTGTCCCTACAGACACAATTAGCCGTGTCTGCGGGTCAGAAGTCAGATGTGGGTATGCGTCCTGGTCGCTGCACTAGCGCCTCCTCTGGTCAGTCGTGGCGCCTGTTCGGGAGGGAGGGGGAACTGGGGGGAATAGCGTGATCCTCTCTCCCAAGACAGACAATGTGCAATGGATGTTGTGTTTACACAATTTACACAATAGAGCATTGAAAGAGGATACCACAGTTATAATGGAATTATAAAATATATGGAGAATATTACATTACATTACGTTACTTTATGTTACATTACATTGTCTGTGAATGTTCTCATTCACCCAGGTCGTCATGGTTATCCAAAGGAGTTGAATCAAGTGCAACTGGACTTGGTATATATCCGTGAAGACGTTTCGCCTCTCATCCAAGAGGCTTCCTCAGTTCGTGCCTTTCTGACTAGACCAAGCTAGTCTGACTGGCTGCTGATGAGACTCAGCATTTATCCTCTAGGAGTCGTTGTCAGAGCTATAGATATCTATGGCTCTTGGTGTCCCGATGTTTACCAACGCCCGTCGCTAACAGAGCCATAGATATGAGTGGCTCTTTTGTGTACCGATGTTTGGCCGCGCCCGTCGCCATCGGAGCTGTTGATTTGCATTTGTTCAGCAGCGACGGTCGTTGGGGGTGTTAGTTTTGACTTCATTGTCCAGTGGTCATGAGAGTCGTTAGTGAGCGACTGTTGTTCTTGGAGGCTAGGCTTCTTGAGTCTCCTGGGTAGAGATGAAAGGACAGCATTGTAAGTGGGAGATAGGTGGTGTCGCAGACCTCATTATATATATATTATATATATTTTACATTATATGTCATTACATTATGTTACATTGTATTACATTACCTTACATTATATTACATTACATTACATTATGTTACATTATATTACATTACATTATGTTACATTGTATTACATGACATTACGTTACATTATATTACATTACATCATGTTACATTATATTACATTACGTTACATTATATTACATTACATTATGTTACATTATATTACCTTACGTTACATTATATTACATTACATTATGCTACATTACATTAAATGATATTACATTACATTATATTATGTTACATTATATTACATTACGTTACATTATATTACATTACATTATGTTACATTACATTAAATGATATTCCATTACACTACTTTACATTATATGATGAGCAGGATGCCAAGCAGTGTCCAGACGCCTCCGGACCCGCCCAGGAACCAAGAAGACGAGCGAAGACAGGGTCTTGATTGTCACCCTTTATATAGGTTATCTTCTTCTATTCCTAATGGTGTGTGAACGTCCTGCTTGAGTACACTGGCTCCCCCGCTGCACCGGTCCTGCAATTACACCCTCATACTACCATCAATCCATCCTGTTACACAAACATATGAATCAAGTGTGTGTGTGTGCGCACATAGTGGTGGTTATGCATATTTGAGCTGAATCACCGCAGTGACATGGCGGTGAAGGGAGAACAGAGGAAGATGAGGGTGAACGGGGAGGGGTTGTACTTTAAATCCTCTCATCGTAAAATCAACAGAAACTTCAGGGTGAACTCGTTTTTTTTTTTTTTTACCTCGGCTTCGCATATTCTTCTTTGTTCCTTTTTATTAAGGTCAACGGTTCAAGTCCGCCAGCCTCAAACCGGCAGAAAGAATAGATGTGAATGAATCCAGTGTGTCGTGTTTCTCATCTCTCTCTGTCTCCCTTCTGTTCTTACTCTGCTTTCATCCTTCCATGAAAGTCCCAGGAAACACACACACACACACGCACACACACACACACACACACACACACACACCAGTGGCAGCTGGTGCTAAAACTGGCACAGCCCACCTGACTGGTACTTTAATGTCCACACAGTCACAGAGTTATTAAGAAGGACAATACAGCCTATAGATTTTATCAGGGTTGGTAGACGGTGGATGATTGACAGTCGAGACGAGGCGTGGTGGTGGGTGTGAACATAATTGACAGCCGTGAGAATTGTCCAATCACATGAGATCAAAAAACATTAAAACAATACCAAGTCACTGCCAATAAAAGTGGGGGTGTCTGGGGCAGCACAGAACTGCGCCCCCTGGAAAATCTGAAGAAACCAATCAGACAGCAGCCTCAGGTCACCTGCTCGCCACAAGTTTGAGGGCTTATATAAGGTATGGTTTGGCCGGCGCCCCTCAGACAGGAAGTATATGTATTCAGACAGGAAGTATATGTATTCAGACAGGAAGTATATGTATTCAGACAGGAATCAACCAAACACCATTTGAACCAGTATTTAATGCTGCTGACAGGCGCTCACAGACTGACAACACGTTTATTTCATCATTATTTGCATCATACAACTAAATTATATTTAACATGTTTAAGTAGATTTTCATCTCTTGATGTTGGAAGGGGGCGGCGCCCCAGCGCCCTGTACTGGCCAGCCGCCACTGACTCACACCTTCACTCAAAGAAGGGGGGCCCATGTATATTACATGAGGCCTCCACATCTGAAGTCCTCTCAGCACTTCTGATTTTGCGAGTTACAGACAAGATGATGAGGTGGAATCAGATACTGCTCTCAAGGACGGCCTTCTGTCTTTGGCGGCGTGCAGGCCGGACGCCACTCTCAACACACTGCCCTTAATTAGAAACCCGTTCCACACAGTTTTTTTCACACACCCCCCCTTTTTTTCTCCTCAATTGTTTCTGACCAATTACCATATTTTTCGAGTCATCCGGGTCTCTGCTCCACCCCCTCCGCTGATCCGGGGAAGGTTGCAGACTACCACGCCTCCTCTGATACATGTGGAGTCACCAGCCGCTTCTTTTCACCTGACAGTGAGGAGTTTCGCTTGGGAAACGTAGCACGTGGGAGGATCATGCTATTCCCCCCAGTTCCACCTCCCTCCCAAACAGGTGCACCGGATACATACCCACATCCAGAGAACAGGGAGCATTCTGGGTTGACCGTCATGATTTGAGCTTGGGGTGGGTAATATGACCAGAATCAGTTGTCATGGTATGTGTAATTCTACAACACGGTAAATAATGGGGCAGTATATATCATGATACACGGTGGAAACCCTCATCAGGAATCAGGAACATTTATTTGTCCTTTCATTTCATGCACTTGCGAACATGAAATGAAACGAAACATCGATGCCCACAGCAGTGCAACACAAAAAACACATATACAAACTACAAGAACACATACGTATATCAAAACTACAAAAAAACTACAAAAATACAAATCCAACATATCAAAAATAAAAAAAAAATAAAAATTCACTCTCCAAGAGAGTGAACGCCAGCTAGGATGACTGTCAGAACTGCTTGTCTGCATGGGCTAGCAGTTAGCTTAGCCTGCCCGGCTTCTGCATCCTGTCAGACCGCCCTCAGTGCTTCCTCTTTGGGAGCAGCTCCAGGCAGGGCTGTGGTCCTTGGGCTCACTGAACGCAGCAGACCAGGCTTCCCTAGCTGATCCAACGCCGGCTCTCCCAGCCAGACACCCTCGACACACCTCCCCGCACCCCACACGACGACACCAAAAACACAGTCAACGCTAAACGAGGCAGCTGCAAGACCGCCCTTGGTGTTATTGGAACTGCTGGTCTGCTTGGGCTAGCAGTTGGCTTAGCCTGCCCCGCTTCCGCATCCTGTCAGACCGCCCTTGGTGTTATCTGAACTGCCGGTCTGCATGGGCTAGCAGTTGGCTTAGCCTGCCCCGCTTCCGCATCCTGTCAGACCGCCCTCGGTGTTATTGGAACTGCTGGTCTGCTTGGGCTAGCAGTTGGCTTAGCCTGCCCCGCTTCCGCATCCTGTCAGACCGCCCTTGGTGTTATCGGAACTGCCGGTCTGCATGGGCTAGCAGTTGGCTTGGCCTGCCCCGCTTCCGCATCCTGTCAGACCGCCCTCGGTGTTATCGGAACTGCCGGTCTGCATGGGCTAGCAGTTGGCTTAGCCTGCCCCGCTTCCGCATCCTGTCAGACCGCCCTCGGTGTTATCGGAACTGCCGGTCTGCATGGGCTAGCAGTTGGCTTAGCCTGCCCCGCTTCCGCATCCTGTCAGACCGCCCTCGGTGTTATCGGAACTGCTGGTCTGCTTGGGCTAGCAGTTGGCTTAGCATGCCCCGCTTCCGCATCCTGTCAGACCGCCCTCGGTGTTATTGGAACTGCCGGTCTGCTTGGGCTAGCAGTTGGCTTAGCATGCCCCGCTTCCGCATCCTGTCAGACCGCCCTCGGTGTTATTGGAACTGCCGGTCTACATGGGCTAGCAGTTGGCTTAGCCTGCCCCGCTTCCGCATCCTGTCAGACCGCCTTCGGCGTTATCGGAACTGCCGGTCTACATGGGCTAGCAGTTAGCTTAGCCTGCCCCGCTTCCGCGTCCTGTCGGATTGCCCTCGGTGCTTCGTCTTCGGGTGCAGCTGCGGGCAGGGCAGTGGTCCCTGGGCCCACAGGATGCAGCAGACCAAGCTCTCCCAGCCATCAAACAAAGACAACTTAGACCATAGTGATCTGGTTATAGTAGGACCGCACAATATCGTATAATAAGTGTGAGTTCGATATTTGCTTCCAAAATCAATTGATCGTGGCCAGGAGGTGAATATTTTCCCACTGGGTTTAACTCGTTGTGGTGTGAAGATAGTATTATTTTCATTTGAAGATTTGTACATTTGAATTTTTATGTATTTATAGCTTCATAAAATATATTATGAACATGAAGGCAGTTTTGTTGATTTAAAATGCCCAGTAGAACAATTCTGTGGGGTAATTGGCCAAGTACATTGGGGAGAAAAAGGGGGGGGGGGAATGTCACCAGCCTGAGTCATTCCCACACTAACGCCGTTTAAATAATCTTGGTATTATGATGAAACGGTCCGCTTAAAGTGACAGTTTTTGGTCTTATTTGTACTGATTTGTGACATAGGGTAGTGCCAGACAAGCTAAAGACAAAGTCTATCACAGGTGGAGATAGTATAGCCAAACTATATAGTGGTGGAATACAGTGGTAACCGCCAGTGGTGGCTGGCCAGTACAGGGTGCTGGGGCGCCGCCCCCCTTCAGATATCAAGAGATGAAAATCTACTTAAACATGTTAAATGTAATTTAGTTGTATGATGCAAATAATGATGAAATAAAAGTGTTTTCAGTCTGTGAGCGCCTGTCAGCAGCATTACATATTGGTTCAAATGGTATTTGGTTGATTTCTGTCTGAATACTTCCTGGGTGAGGGGTGCCGGCCAAACGATACCTTATGTAAGACCTCAAACTTGTGGCGAGCAGGTGACCTGAGGCTGCTGTCTGATTGGTTTCTTCAGATTTTTCAGGGGGCGCAGTTCTGTGCGACACCCCAGACACTCCCGTTTTTATTGGCAGTTAATTCTTTTTTGTTTTTGTTTTTTTAATGTTTTTTGCTCTGATGTGATTGGACAATTCTCATGGCTGTCAATCATGTTCACACCCACCACCACGCCTCGTGTCGACTGTCAATCATCCACCGTCTATGAACCCTGATAAAATCTATAGGCTACATTGTCCTTTTTTTTTTAAGTTCTGATTTTTCCCTTTTTTTTCTCCCAATTTAGTGGCCAATCGATCCCTATTCTAGTTCAAACACCCACCCTCGTACTGCATGCGTTCCCCGACTGCATCTCTCCAGCCGGCAGTCTCGAAGGAGACGCCTCCCCACTTCCGTGAGAAGGCGACTCCAGGCCGAACCACTGCTTTTTCCGACACACCCAGAGACGCATTCATGTGACGAACACAAGCCGACTCCGCCCCCCTCCCGAAGACAGCGCTGCCAATTATTGCTGCTTCATCAAGTCAGGCCATAGTCGGATCTGACGAGACCGGGGCGCGAACCCCGGTTACGTTGTCCTTCTTAATAACTGACATTAAAGCAGCTATCAGGTGTACTGTGCCAATACAAATTGCACCCCACCCCCCCAATTTTCTAGCACCAGCCACCACTGGTGCCTCCCAACACTACTTTGAGCCAAGTGGGGTTTGAATGGGGGGGGGAAAGCGACAACAATTGTGTGTCGGAACAGGAATAGAGACACAGACATAGGAGGCGAACATGAACCAGCTAAGAGACTCGTCTCTCCCTGCAGAGAGTCCAGTAGAGACTCTCTCCGGGTCCCACCAGGGTACTGGACTGGCTCAGCTGTCCGTTCGCCCGTTGCCCGCCCGGTCCTGGCTGCAGCCGTGTACAGAAAACCACTTCTGACAGTTCACGTCAGAGCGATGATGGTGGCGTGCACGCATGGATGTGTTGTGCGTTTGTGTTTTGTTTGCGTTTGTGTCTGAGGAAGTCCCGTGAGGGCGGCTGATGAGAACAACAGCGAGGATGACTCATTGTTGTGTCTGTTCCTGTGGGACTGGAGCCACCACATCTGCTCTCGTCTTCAGAGTGGTCCCCCCCACCGCAAACAAACACTTGGGAAGTGTGTTTATTTCTGCTTGCAGATGCATGTGCATGTGTGTGTACGTGGTCCTGTGCATATGTGAGTGCGAGCGTTTGTTTCGTACAACTTTTATTTGTTCCGTCTTGTGTAGCCTGCTGACTGAGCCGATGATGAGCAGCTCCTTTTCATCAATTCAGTTCAGTTCAGTTTACTGTCATTCAAAACAATGTGCAGGCGCATGTTAAAAATGAAATGAGGGCGGCGGCTTCGCCAAACAGTGCAAGACAAACATACACAAACACAGTATAATATATACATACATGGAGACCAGAAGCTAAAAATAAGTTAAAAAAAGGGCACGAGTACAAATATTTAAAAATATCCTCAGACAGTCGGTGGGTGGCCAGGTTGAGGTGGGCACCAGCTCGGGGAAAGAAGCTGTTTTGGAGCCTGGTAGTGCGGGCTCTGTAGCGCCTCCCGGAGCGCGGGGGGGGGGGGACAGTGCATGGTTGGGGTGGGTGGGATCTCTGCTGACAGTGAGACCCCTTCGACGGCGGCGGCGGCGTTTGTGATGGATGTGTTTAAACCACTGACGCGTGAGGGCGTGCACGGCCGTCTTCCACGCCAGCGCCGGCCTGCGTAGATTTGTTTTTCTTCAGCGCGTTCACGGTTAAATCAGCTGATGGCTTCGTGTCGCCACACGAAACATTCGTAAAAACGTTAACGTATGCACTGCGCACACACACACACACACACACAGTGACGCACAATCCAAGATTTATTAGTACCTCTCCACCATTATGGCCTTGGTATCATTTGACTGCCTCATTTGCGTGATGTAAATGAATCTGTGTGTTCTAAGTGAATTAAAAAAAAAAACACTGCTTCTAGAAGTGACAGATGCAGGGTGTCTCTATGATGTACTACATCTGTGTACTGCGTCCCTGTACTGCATGCAGTACATCATACATGTCATACATGTGCTTGATGTACTTACTGCATGTGTTTTTGCATGGCTGTATGGATGTCTACGTGTGTGTGTGTGTGTGCACGTTGACCTACCTACCATGGCCTCTCAGGCATACATAATGCCTCATTCAGCTCCTTGCGACACTGGAAACCACGTAAATAAAAACACATCAGCACAGTGAAACTGTATAGGTGCGGCTGCAGGGGTTCCTGTGGAGATGTACTGAGACTCCAAGGGACCAGGAGGACACAGGCGCTGACCCTACATAACTCTGCTGATGAGGAGGTGCGAGTAGCAGGTGGCTGGGTTTGACTTTCCAGGACCTGAGTTGTTCTGAAGAAGCAGCCAGCGACGGTGGAAGAGCTGGAGGCAGTATAGTGACAAGGACACCGAGGCTCGAGGAGTTGTGGCAGAAAAAACAGGGCTTGATGATGTTTGCATTGGTGCATCGGTTTGAAGCAGTGGTAGCTGGCCAGCACAGGGCGCTGGGGCGCCGCCCCCTTCAAACATCTAGAGATGAAAATCTACTTCAACATGTTAAATACGATTTAGTTGTATGATGCAAATAATGATGAAATACAAGTGTTGTCAGTCTGTGAGCGTCTGTCAGCAGCATTACATATTGGTTCAAATGGTATTTGGTTGATTTCTGGCTGAATACATATACTTCCTGTCTGAATACATATACTTCCTGTCTGAATACATACACTTCCTGTCTGAATACATATACTTCCTGTCTGAATACATATACTTCCTGGGTGAGGGGCGCCGGCCAAACCATACCTTATGTAAGCCCTCGAACTTGTGGCGAGCAGGTGACCTGAGGCTGCTGTCTGATTGGTTTCTTCAGATTTTCCAGGGGGCGCAGTTCTGTGTCCCCAGACACCCCCACTTTTATTGGCAGTGACTTGGTATTGTTTTAATGTTTTTTGCTCTAATGTGATTTGACGATTCTCGTGGCTGTCAATCATGTTCACACCCACCACCACGCCTCATCACAACTGTCAATCATCCACCGTCTACGAACTCTGATAAAATCTATGGGCTACATTGTCCTTCTTAATAACCCTGTGACTGTGTGGACATTAAAGCAGCAGTCAGGTGGGCTGCATCGAGCTAAATTGCCCCCCCCCCCCCCAAATTTTTTTTAGCACTAGCTGCCACTTATTTGACGGCAGGCAGATTCACTCAAAACACCTATGCCTAATCCCCCCCCCCCTCTTTTTCTCCCCAGTTGTATCTGGCCAATTACCCCACTCTTCCGAGCTGTCCCGGTCGCTGGTCCGGGGAGGGCTGCAGACTACCACATGCCTCCTCCCATACATGTGGAGTCACCAGCCGCTTCTTTTCACTTGACAGTGAGGAGTTTCGCCAGGGGGACGTAGCGCGTGGGAGGATCACGCTATTCCTCCCAGGACCCCCCCCCCAAACAGCCGCCCCTACCGACCAGAAGAGGCGCTAGTGCAGCAACCAAGACACATATCCACATCCGGCTTCCCACCCGTAGACACAGCCATTTGTATCTGTAGGGATGCCCGACAAAGCCGAAGGTAACACAGGGATTTGAACTGGTGATCACTATGTTGCTAGGTAACGGAATAGACTGCCCCACCAACCGGATGCCACCCTACGCCTAATTTAACCCTCCCTTCCAATATATGTTTGTGTGCGTGGGAGCAGGGAAGGGAACCTATGTAGTCGAACAACAGAACTAATGAACAATACCGCGGACCATGTCGTGAGACTGGAAAGATGGAAAATTATGTTGAAATCATGAAACGTGCAAATTTCTGACAAAGGAGAATCGTTTATGTATGGCTTTACTTGAAGACAGTACTCGGGACTTGTAGATTTAGTAAGGTCAAAGTCGGATCCGACATGGCATGGTTAGGGGAGGTAGGGAGTAGTTTTAGTCTGCATTCTGGCAGCAGTGTTCTGCTCCATCTGAAGGTTTTTGCTGCTAGTATTCTGCAGGCTGGAAAAAATAGACATCGCTAAAATCTGGTCAGCGTGAAACAAAAGCATGGGTCAGACAGGATAGACTTCATTCTAGCAGTCATTTGACGGTGGGAAAAGTGGTGTTGGTGCTATTTCTAATGTGTAGCTCAAAAGAAAGGGTCAGATCAAAAACGACACCCAAGATTTTTGACCATGAGACTGGCTTGTTTAGGGAAGCTCGTAACCTGCATCTCAGTTTTGTTTTTTAGTTCTTACCGTGTTTAAACTGATCCACGGGTCGCTTTGTGTCAGATTATGACGGCCTATGAGGTCAGCTGGGTAAAAGATAACGATGAACAAAAGAGCTGGGGTTATATGGAGCTCCATGCTATCTCACATAGAGTCAAGGCTCAGATTTTTTCAAAGGAGCCGATTGGGAGATTTTCACCCGGATTTTATGTTTCCACGGATCCAAAAGTTGTTCCTGTTCATGTGAGGTTATGTAACAATGACCTCTTGTGGCGAAATTCAGCATGCTGGATGGCTTTGAAAAATAAAAACCGAAAACGCCGAGCCTGGCGTACAGTTTGTCATTTGCTTGACATGCTGCCTTCCTTATTGATCAAGTTATTTGGTGGCTAGCAACGTCCCAGCTGCAGAGAAATGTGCAGAAAAACCAAACTCTAAAGCCAATACGAGGAGCCTTGATTGCAAAGGCAAGTTAGAGGATTTTATGATGATTTTCGAGATCCGTTTCTACTTTTGCATTATTTATTTATTTTTTGGCGATTTTTTTTTCTTTCTCCCCTTTTCTCCCCAATTGTGCTTGGCCAATTACCCCCCTCTTCCGAGCCGTGCCAGTAGCTGTGCCACCCTCTGTGCCAATCCGGGGAGGGCTGCAGACTACCACATGCCTCCTCCCATACATGTGGAGTCACCAGCCGCTTCTTTTCACCTGACAGTGAGGAGTTTCACCAGGGGGACGTAGCGCCTGGGAGGATCACGCTATTCCCCCCAGCCCCCCCCCCCCCGAACAGGCACCCCAACCGACCAGAGGAGGCGCTAGTGCAGTGACCAGGACACATACCCACATGTGGCTTCCCACCCACAGACACGGTCAATTGTGCCTGTAGGGATGCTTGACCAAGCCAGAGGTAACGCGGGGATTCGAACCGGCGATCTACTTTTATATACTTTTGTACGTATACTTTTCGATACTTTTTATATTTATGCCATCATCTGCAAGAGACCTTTTATTTTGTAGTGTAAAGCACCTTGTCATCATGTTTAGATAAGTGATGTGTATATAAACAAATAAATAAATGCCAGTTATAACCCTAATTTGGCCATGGCAGGTATGTGAGGATTTTCAAGATGGTGGAGGGTCTGCACCAGTCTGTGCATAATGACAGGCCATCATGCACGGCTGGTAAACAAATCAAACTCTGATCGAGCATTCAACCAGTTGGTGCCATCATGAAAATATCACAGATGTTTGATTTTTACGACCGAAGTGTGGAAAAGTCTGCATGTTGGGAAATGTGTGCGCCTCTGTGACTTGGCTCATAACTAGCGTGTTGGTCGACAACCATAATCCATGAAAGTCAGTCGTAAAATGTGTGGTGCTGAGGCTTTTCACGGTCGATTAGGATGTTTTAAAAACAAGTCTTTATGTCCGCTAGCCAAGGAGACAGAAACCACTGTGAGGTGGAGGATGAAGGGCCCAAGCACAAGCTAAAAAATAGCTAAATACAC
The DNA here is from genome assembly GCF_029633865.1 of Lampris incognitus. Taxonomy (NCBI): domain Eukaryota; kingdom Metazoa; phylum Chordata; class Actinopteri; order Lampriformes; family Lampridae; genus Lampris; species Lampris incognitus. The sequence goes on from NC_079218.1 coordinate 4,739,596, forward strand.
TAGATTAGCTTGGATTAGATTAGATTAGCTCTTTTTATTAGCCACAAGACCAAGGCCAGTGGAATTTGTTTTTGGTACACTTTAAACTCTGCAGCGCAATACATACATGGGCAACAACAACAGACACTCCACATATTGTCAGGAACAATACAGTTACACAATACCAGAAATAAACACATCATGCATAACAATTAGGTGAATGGTGGTGTTTATGCCAGTGGTGTGTGAGCAGGGACTATAGGGAGGAATTCAGAGTCCTGAGGGCTAGGGGGAAAAAACTGTTTGTGGAGGGTTTAGTCTTAGTGGACAGTGACCTGTAGCGCCTCCCTGAAGGAAGGAGCTGGAAGAGGTGATGAGCAGGATGTCAGGGGTCGGAGATTATCTTCTCTGCTCGCTTTACAGTCCAGTTAGTATGTAGAGATTCAGCTGAGGGGAGTGGGTTGCCTATGTTTTTGGGTGTCTTGTTGACAATCTGCTGCAGTTTTTTCTGTGTTTGGCTGTCCATGCCGCCATACCATACTGTAACACTGTGATACTGTAATAGAAGATGTTATGATGGACTCGATGATGGCTGAGTAAAACAGAACCAGCAGTTGATGTTTGTTCTGGTATTTTTTAAGCTGCCTAAGAAAATAAAGTCGTTGTAGAGCTTTTGCAGTGGTGTGTTCCGTGTTAATTTTCCACTTCAGGTTATTGCTGATGTCTGTTCCAAGGAATTTAAAAGAGTCGGTGGTGGTGATGGGGTTTCCGTTCATTTGTATGGGTGTTTTGGGATTTGGCCTTTATCAGAAGTCAATAATGAGTTCTTGGGTTTTGGCTGTATTAAGCAGAAAGTTATTGTTTGCACACCAAATGAAAGCTTGGTCTACTGTAGTGCGGTACTGGGTTTCATCATTGCTGGAGATGACGCCTACAATGGTTGTGTCGTCTGCATATTTCATTATTTTCACAGAGCTATCCGTGGATGTAAAGTGGGTGGTGTAAAGTGAGAAGAGCCAGGGGGGAGAGAACACAGCCCTGAGGAGCACCTGTGCTGAGGGTAAGAGGGAGTGAGGTTAGGTTATTAACCTTCACCCTCTGCGGCCTGTTGCACAGGAAGCTCCGAATCCAGTGGCATATGGCTGGGTCAACGTTCATATCCAAGAGTCCTCAAGCATCAAGCTGCTAGCAGTTGGCGGCCCACTCGCCAAGTAATTTTACTTTTCCATTAAGATGACAGGAAGACGGGGTAGACACAGGTGAGAAGGACCGTGGTGCGACTAATTCCTCATTCTGCAGACAGGCCGGTCCGGACTATAAATCAGCACGGGGCATCGTTCCCAACACACTTAGTGGATTTGTGTTGATTTATCACTTTTGTCTCTTTTAAAACAATGGCAGCTGCCTCTTGGGCTCTCGTGCACTTAAAGGATTGTTGGTCCATTCATTAACCTGGGCTACTTTTAATTTGATGAGCGTATAGACTAACAGTCTGGGGCAGGCCTGACTCCCCTGCTTGCGTTCCAGTGAGGTGCATAAATGCTGACTGATGTAACTACATAATGCAATATTCACTTATTGGAGTACAGTGGGAAAAGCACTGACACACAAACGTACACACATGCAAGCGCATGCACACACGCACACGAGATGGTGTGACGGGCATCGACAGGTCTGTCTGTCCACCCTGACAGTTACTGCAGTGAAGGATCGCTTGCACTTATTGAAATTATAAAAGCTCTCCTGATAAGGGTGGGTCTGTGTGTGTGTGTGTGTGTGTGTGTGTGTGTGTGTGTGTGTGTGTGTGTGATATGGTTTGGTACGTCGCTGAGACAGCCGGACGGAGAGACTCTCCATTCCCTCCTTGCCCCCCCCCCCAAGCCCTGCACAGTCAGCACAGTATTCCTCACAATCAAGCACAGTTTTCCTCTCTCAAATTTCACCACTCTCTATATGTAAAAATGGGGACGGACAGAGGGAACGACAGACAGAGACTCTCCCTCTTGTCTCTGTCAGTCTCATACATAAACAGACAAACAGATATGCTAGCAGTGTGTGTGTGTGTGTGTACCAGGTTTTTCTATCCTAATGTGGGCAATTGGTCCCCAATAGGTTGGAAAAACCTGAAACCACCTACCTTGTGGGGACATTTTATGGGTCCCCATGAGGAAAAGGGTCTATTTTACAGTTTGGATTTGGGTTTAGGGTTAAGATTAGAATTAGGATTAGGTTAGGGGGCGTCCGGGTAGCATAGCGGTCTATTCCGTTGCCTACCAACACAGGGATTGCCGGTTCAAGTCCCCGTGTTACCTCCAGCTTGGTCAGGCGTCCCTACAGACACAATTGGCCGTGTCTGTGGGTGGGAAGCCGGATGTGGGTATGTGTCCTGGTCGCTGCACTAGCGCCTCCTCTGGTCGGTGGGGGGCGCCTGTTCAGGGGGGAGGGGGAACGGGGGAATAGCGTGATCTTCCCATGCGCTACGTCCCCCTGGTGAAACTCCTCACTGTCAGGTGAAAAGAAGCGGCTGGTGACTCCACATGTATGGGAGGAGGTATGTGGTAGTCTGCAGCCCTCCCTGGATCAGCAGAGGGGGTGAAGCAGCACCAGGACGGCTCAGAAGAGTGGGGTAATTGGCCAAGTACGGGGGGGCGCCAGCAAGATGGCCGACTGAGCAGGTGTACTTGCTAGAGCGGATGCTAAAGTTCCTCCCTAGTATCAAATAAGGATCTTTTCCCCTCAAAGAAGTTTCGGATTACGAGTCTAAAAATGCCAAACAAAGAAAAGGAAGTGAAATCTAGGGGAAAAAAGATGTGACGGTGAACACCGAATCTAGCAACAAGGATGATGTACTGGACGCGCTTCTGCTTCATGATTACGTGACTAATGCCGGGCCCGATAAATGAAGTGTGGACGAGCTAGAAGATTCCCCGTTAAACACAAATCTAATAGCTCCCATATTGGGAAATGGGTAAGGCCAAACCAGGACTCTGCAGTTGAGTCTGTTCTGGCTGCAGTAAACACGAGGGCACCAGGTTTGATAAACAAGAAAAAAAGCTGGAAGATATCAGTACTCAGGTTAAGGAGAATAGTACAATGACTGGCAGCCTGGCTACAGCATTGGAATTCAATGTGGCGGACCTCAAAGAATGCAAAATTAAAGTAACTGCTTTGGAAGAGGAAGTGGCAGCTCTGGAAAAAGGAAGAGCGGGCGAACATGAAAGGTGCAGCAGGTGGTGGAATCTGAGAATAAAAGTCATGAACGAAACAGGGAATGAAAACACAAGTGAGGAGGTGATTGACCCGCTCAAGAACGTCGCACTGCAGTGGGCACCGAACATGGATGAGATGGTAGACTCTGTTCATCGGGTGGGGAGAAATGGGGGGGAAGAGAACGCGCCAGGTCATTATCCAATTTGTCAAACGTCAACACAGAGATGGGATTTGGAGAAGGACAAAAGAGTCGGAAATATGCAGGAAAAGCGGGAGTTCGATTTCCTGAAGACTTAATCGTGGCAGATAAACAGGCTAGAGAAGCTGTGTGGCCTCGGATACAAGAAGCGAGAAAGGCCGGGAAGAAGGCAGACTGTCGCAGACCCTTTGGATTCATCGATGGGCAGTGGATCTAGTTGACAGAGTGAACTTTGATATGTAATCCTACCGGTGAAGACATTAAACAGATGATGGAAGGGGATGGATGTTTTCTTCCCCAGAGGATCTTGTGAGTGGAGGACACATTTTAAAGAGGTTGGTTCTTTTCATCGTTGCTAACCAAGTGTTGTGAGGTTAAACTTTTTTTTCTCTCCGTTTTATGTGTTTTCTCTAAAGTCAGGGATTTCTTTTCTATTGTTAAATGCAAGAGGTCTCAAGGATCATGTAAAATGCAAGGCTGCTTGTTTGTTTTGTCAAGGTCTTAAAGCACACTGCATGTTTCTGCAAGAGACTCGTTCATGTGAGGAGGACGCTACATTTTGGAAGAACCAGCGGGGAGACAAAATTCTTTTTTCTCATGGCAGTAATCGATCTGGGGGTGTGGCCATGTGCTTCTATAGATTCCCTGGGGAGGTAGTAACATTCAAAAACGATTAGGATGGTCATTGGATTGTTGTGATTGTAGTGGGGTCATTTGCAATTTTGGTTAATATCTATGGATATTATAATATTGGTCAAAACAAAATATTATTAGGAGCTCTTGTAGAAATTATTGCTGAATATAAACAAACTTATGTTGTAGGATTTACTGTAATAGGTGGAAATTTTAATATGGCACCAGATGAGTAGTTAGATAGATGTCCATCTTTTCATAATGATTACCATTACAACACTGTATTGAAGGAATTCATAAATGTCAGTTATTTTATTGATATTTGGAGAGAAAAACCACTGGGAGTGATGAAGAAGGACAGGATTAGGAACGAGTATATTAGAGGGACAGCTCAGGTTGGACAGTTTGGAGACAAAGCAAGAGAGGCAAGATTGAGATGGCTTGGACATGTGTGGAGGAGAGATGCTGAGTATACTGGGAGAAGGATGCTGAATATGGAGCCGCCAGGGAAGAGGAGAAGAGGAAGGCCAAAGAGGAGGTTTATGGATGTGGTGAGGGAGGACATGCAGGTGGCGGGTGGGACAGAGGAAGATGCAGAGGACAGGAAGAAATGGAAACGGATGATCCGCTGTGGCGCCCCCTAACGGAAGCAGCCGAAAGTAGTAGTAGTAGTCCAGACATTGAACCTTTAAATGTGCTAGGCAATCATCTGGTCATAACTCAGCTGGCAGATGACACTATCAAGAGGTCAGAACAGATCCCTCTGGTAATCAAGAAGATAGATGAGTTTTCTAAAGCATCTGGACTACACTTAAATTTAAAAAAAAAGAAAAATTGAACGAATTGCTATACATGACCATCCACTAATAGATTTGTATGATATTCCAGTAAAAAATGAAGTAAAATACTTAGGAGTGGTTATAACTAAAGATTGCAAAGCTAGAGAAGAACTAAATATTGAGAGTGTAAAAAGAAAAAGTAAATCTATACTCAATTCTTGGTTATAGAGGGATTTATCAATCTACAGACATATTTTGATTACTAAAATTGAAACTATCTAGAATTATGCACCCAGCTTTTTCATTAGCCATTCATGACAATTTAATTAAATCAATTAATCAAACAAATTTCAACGTTATTTGGAAAAACAAACATCATTATATTAGAAAAGGGGATGTGGCAAAATCGTTAGAAGAAGGGGGCTTAAAAGTGATTGACCGAGGCAATGAATGGAATGATAAAAATAAAATGGTTACAACAATTCATACAAAATAATAATGGATTCTGGTTTAATTTTCCTTCTAAAATATTTAGTAAGTGCGGCGGGATAGATTTTCTGTTAAGATGTGATTTCTGTGTTGCTAAACTACCTATTAAGCTGTCTAGATTTCATCAGCAGGCTTTCTTATATTGGAAACTGGTTTATAAGGACAATTTCATTCCACACACACACACACACACACACACACAGAATACCCCCCCCCCACACACACACACACATGCACTTTTCTCCTAACCGATAAGTGCATGTGCAGCTTATGGTGATTGGATGGATGCTCTCAGAGCTGAGGACAGAGGGAATAAGGGATCTGTCTCTACGTCTCTATCTTCTCTTTCTCACTCTGATCTCCCCCAATACATTGAACGCCTCGCTCAACATCTGTGTGTGTGTGTGTGCGTGGACAGAGACGGACAGAGAGAGGAAAGACTTAAGAGGTGGGCAGCCAAACCAGGAGGAAAAAGATTAAAGTCTAGAGATTGTCTGGTTTCTCTACGGACCCCCCCCCCCTTCTCCCCCCTCGCCATGGGGCGGACGTGTCTCTCTGGGGTCACGATGGCTGATACCATCCAGAAAGCGAGCCATGATTAAGACCGTATAACACCGACAGCCTCAATCAGCACCCCGTGTTGTTTCCTGATGTCGCTTCTTGCATTTGTACAGCAGCTCTGTGCGTGTGTGCGTGATGCGGTGGCTCTGTCAGGCCAAAATGTGTCCGGGTGACGTCGTCGCAATGCAACCGTGACAGCTCGCATTCCTGACATTCCTCTCTCGCTGTAGTCGGTAGAGTCGTAATTTTGCAGGCAAAAGCAGGTTTAATAGTGTACTCTTTTTAGCTACATCGTACAATACATGCACAGGGTCACCTTTTATATTCGACTTGCAATTGTTTATATGAGGATATGTTTTTCGAAAAGCACAGAAAAGCATACTTTTAGGCAAAAGTTCATCTACTGGTTGATCGCCTAACGTTATGTAGCGTGGATGAGATTTTCAATAAAGATGACGTCGTTTTTAGCCTTCTCGGTTCATTGAAAAGTCTGGTTGTTTAAAATAACATTTTGTGACCCTGTTTTGGGGGGTTGCTAGCTAGCTAGCTAACTTGTCATTGATGTCAAAAAACATAATAGCAAATATTGGACTTTTCATTTTAATGGAAAATAGGTTTATAGAACATCTTTATTGAAAATCTCGTCCACGCTACATAACATTAGCTAGCTAGTTTGCTAGCTAGCTAACAAGGTTATCAACCAGTAGATGAACTTTCGCCTTAAAGTATGCTTTTTTGTGCTTTTCAAAAAACATATCCTCATATAAACAATTGCAAGTCGAATATAAAAGGTGATCCTCTGCATGTATTGTACGATGTAGCTAAAAAGAGTACACTATTAAACCTGCGTTTGCCTGCAATATTACGACTCTACGAAGTACAGCGAGAGAGGAATGTCAGGAATGCGAGCTGTCAGGATTGCATTGCGATGACGTCACCCGGACACTTTTTGGCCGCCCGGACACAATTTAGCCTGAAAGCTCCGTTGTCATTAGGAAATAGATTTCTCACCGATGCCTTTCTTAATGTGACAGTCGATAAGTATCGGTTGATTGGGTCTCCTCATGTCCAGTGTTGTTGGCGGGTCTCTTCTGGTAAAGACATCTTTCATTAAAGTCTAAAGGCCTGTTTACAGTGACAGCGTTCAAATGTTTAGCTGTTTCGGTGGTAATGAGGATGAGGATGATAAATCATCTGACGAGGATTGATCAGTTTTGTGATGGAGGGTCAGAGGCTCTCTGTGCATGTCTGTATAATGAGGCCTGATCCCGTAATCCCTTCAGATATTTACCCATCATCCCCCATCCACTTGCAGGCAGGTAGGGGTCAATATTGTACGGGCCGTCCAGTCAAGGCAGACAATAATTGCCAATATAGAATAGCAAGAGGACATCAACTATGTTTACATCCAACTTTTGAATAAACTTCAGGCGAAAAATCAAATTTCTGAAAAGAAATAAAAGTAAAAAAAGAAAAAAAATTACATGAATTAAAGCGAGGGTAGGCAATTTATTTTTAGAGTCATTTTGGTAATTTTTGATAAAACGTTCTTTATATCCCGAAAAGTGGTGATAAAAATGAAACACTCTTAGTGTTAGCGCATATGTGCTACGCCATGTGTCTGCACTTTGGCCCCTTAAGAAAAATGGATGTTTGGGTGAAGATCATGTGATTCAGTTGTACTCGCGTCTCATTTATGATTCAACCGATGTTTCCATATGGTTAATTTATCACATTTAACCCTAAGTTTGATTTAATTTTCTTTTATAGATTATTCTTGCTGTAAAGTTTATGATTTTCTTTAAAAGAAACTCAACGACACCCTACAGGTCCTTAAATAAAATGTATTATTATTGGACATCGGGTGGCGTAACGGTCTATTCCATTACCAACCAACATAGGGATCGCTGGTTCAAATCCCAGTGTTACCTCCGGCTTGGTCGGACGTCTCTACTGACACAATTGGCCGTGTCCGTTGGTGGGAAGCCGGATGTGGGTATGTGTCCTGGTCCCTGCACTAGCGCCTCCTCTGGTTGGTCGGGGTTCCGGTTTGGGGGGGGGGGACTGGGGGGAATAGCATGATCCTCCCACCCGCTACGTCCCCCTGGTGAAACTCCTCTCTGTCAGGTGAAAAGAAGCGGCTGGCGACTCCACATGTATCGAAGGAGGCATGTGGTAGTCTGCAGCCCTCCCCGGATCAGCAGAGGGGCTGGTGCAGCGACCGGGAGTGGGCTAATTGGCCGGATACAATTAGGGGAGAAAGGGGGTATAATTATTACCATTATTGATGACAAGTCTACCTACAGAGTTCCGCTGGCTAAATGCCGGTGCATCGTCCTACTTTTCGCGTCAAGTTTTATTGGTCGAACGCTCCGCCGGACGTCACGTGTGTCACTTATGTCACATGGGTCTCGCCGTCTTTGACGTCACCGCATGATGTAGGCAGTTTGGGATGGTTTGGTCGTAATTTGCAAGAGAAAGTGTAGACTTTCTCCCCCAAAGAGGCTGTGTGATGGGATCTGTTTTTTTGGTGCAATCAGTTTCACCAGCCTAGGGAAAGAAAAAAAAAAGTTTTTCAATGCATCTTTAAGACTGTTCAGACTGTGTACTTTTAACAGCCTTCGCTGCTTTCATCATTTCCTGTGGTCCCCTGAGTGTGTGCCTCAGTCCAGCCCTGTGTGGTGGAGTTAGCGGAGGTCTTTCATCACAGCTGGAATTTCCCCGATTCTCCGTTTCCAACCAAGACGCGGCAGACAAATACAAAGTACAGAGAACAAACTTTATTTTTTGGCAGAGTTTAAGAGAAGAGCAGGCTGTCATTTTGTTCACATCACTTTAAAGCTGTGAGCCGAGCCCCTTTGTCGAGATTTCTGCAGTTTTTCCTCCGTTTGATGGAATAACTTGGAAGGTGGAGAGCGAGAGGAAGAGCTGGGACTTTCGGGACTTTCAATACAAACCAAAAGTTGAGGATTAGATTTTAACCACTAAAACTACGATGTAGTCCAGTGAATTTACACCAAAGTGACTCAAATCTAAAGTTAGTGAATAGCTCTAATTGTTATGTAAAAAAAATAATAGATAATTTCATGTAATGACAAAATACAGGAGGGAAATACCCGAGTACAATTATATTCTTATATTGGTAGGAGTCTAAACCAACGGTGATGGACAGGTTGATGGACGAGATCAGGCAGGAGTCTCCGTGGACTATGACGTTTGCGGATGACATTGTGATCTGTGGTGAGAGTAGGGAGCAGGTGGAGGAGAGCCTGGAGAGGTGGAGGTATGCACTGGAGAGAAGAGGAATGAAAGTCAGTAGGAGTGAGACGGAATACCTATGTGTGAATGAGAAGGAGGACAGTGGAATGGTGAGGATGCAAGGAGAGGAGGTGATGAAGGTGGATGAGTTTTAATACTTGGGGTCAGGAGTGATGTGTGACAGAAGGGTACCAGCAAGAGTTAAAGGGAAGGTTTACAAGATGGTGGTGAGACCAGCTATGTTGTATGGTTTGGAGACAGTAGCACTGATGAAAAGACAGGAGGTGGAGCTGGAGGTGGCAGAGATGAAGATGATAAGATTTTCACTGGGAGTGATGAAGGAGGACAGGATTAGGAACGAGTATATCAGAGGGACAGCTCAGGTTGGACGGTTTGGAGACAAAGCAAGAGAGACAAGATGGAGATGGTTTGGACATGTGTGGAGGAGAGATGCTGGGTATACTGGGAGAAGGATGCTGAATATGGAGCTGCCAGGGAAGAGGAGAAGAGGAGGGCCAAAGAGGAGGTTTATGGATGTGGTGAGGGAGGACATGCAGGTGGCTGGTGTGACAGAGGAAGACGCAGAGGACAGGAAGAGATGGAGACGGATGATCCGCTGTGGCGCCCCCTAACGGGAGCAGCCAGAAGTAGTAGTAGTTGTAGGTAAACCAATGGTGATGCTATACTTTATGGAATTGGACTCATTCCCAAAACTGTGTTAGAATTCATTACAGATCTTGTTGCTTGTGTATTTATATACATGTAAGTCTCACTTTAGTCGAATTTGAACTTGAAATCTCGAATTAACATCTTACCGGGTTTGTGTCTCACAGTGTTGCATGGGGCTGCACGAGTGAATCCAAGCTCTAAACGCAGAGAGGCAGAGACGGGGACGTGGTATAAGTGAATATTTATTGCATGGCTGGTGGGCGGCTGTGTGAGGCGGGGGGTGGTGGGGGGGGGTGGCTAAGCTGGCGTGAGTCCAGGCTGAGGAGGAGCAGGGCAGACGGGACTGTGGGGAGGGGAGAACAGGGTCAGGCGAGGGTTAACAGGTAAAGTAAGCAAAGTAAACGAGCAGACGCTGCGAGCTGTGGCAGCGTGGAGGCTGCAGAGCTGAGCATTACGAGGAGTGGTCTCGATTGCAGAGTAGGTTGCAGCTGATGGGGCTCCGCTCTGACTCCAGCACACCTGTCCACATACACACCTGTCCACACACAGAGCCACTGCGTGGGGGGGGGGGACAGATTGGGAGTCAAAGTGGAGGGTGTGACATACAACATTTTGAAAAAGTGAGTCAAAATTAATTTTGACCATAGTTGATATGTAGATTAGTGTTATTGATTGGAATGTTTTCTGAATTAAACTGGATTAGAGACTGGAGAAGTAACAGACAGAGAGCGGCTGTTTACTTGTTATTAGTCTGGCCTTAGTGTTGAGCATTTTTCAGAGAATGTACTTTTAGAAAGAAAAGATGTTGTTGCTACAGAGTCCCGTACCTTCTTAGTAGTTCCCATGGTGAGATCTGAAGTGTTGAAATTGGCTGCAAATTGCCCCTCTTTCTCTGTCACGGAGAGGCAATTTAATAGCAGGAAGCAAAGCCTTCCAGCAGAAGACATCCATTTGATGCAAGTCGCCTCCTCTGCCGAGACAAATGAGGAGAGACGACACACACACACACACACACACACACACACACACACTCACACTCACACTCACACTCACACACATACACACACACAGGGGGGGGAGGGGGGGGACACAGCCTGCTTCAAAGTGAAGAAGGAATACTGTATTCTCTCTATTCTACCTCTATGATGGTATACAACCCACATAAAGGCAGAGAGCGAGAGAGAGAAAAATAGTGTCAGTATAATTTTTGGCAATCCTGACCAACCTATCTCCGTCTTGTGGCCTGGGGCAGATCAGGCTGTATCTCCATCTTGTGGCCTGGGGCAGATCAGGCTGTATCTCCATCTTGTGGCCTGGGGCAGATCAGGCTGTATCTCCATCTTGTGGCCTGGGGCAGATCAGGCTGTATCTCCATCTCGTGGCCTGGGGCAGATCAGGCTGTATCTCCATCTTGTGGCCTGGGGCAGATCAGGCTGTATCTCCATCTCGTGGCCAGGGGCAGATCAGGCTGTATCTCCATCTTGTGGCCTGGGGCAGATCAGGCTGTATCGCCATCTTGTGGCCTGGGGCAGATCAGGCTGTATCTCCAGTTGTGGCTGAAATGTGACAGAAGCAACAGGAACCGGAGGTTTATCAATCTCCCAAGTCGCCCTTGCACTCTCAATCTGTCAGATTGCTTGCTCACACAGTCTGTCGGACACACACACACACACACACACACACACACACACACACACACACACACACACACACATCTGCGTGTACACACAATAATTGGCACAGCACAGTGTTCCCAAATTTGTATGAACAAGCTCCATATAGATGCACAGTCATGCACACGCATGTGTAGATGCCCACTCGCACACATACAAGTCAGCAGATGGATCTGTTCAGGCCATCAAAACACACTGTACATGACGTCCACATCACAATACTTTCATGTGGAAACCACATTCGGCAGTGGAAAGTAAGAGAAGGATCTCAAATATTTCTGGACGGGCAGTCCAGGATAATAGTAGTCCCTGTAATAGTCCCTGCCGTCCGTCACAGTCGGGGCTTTGCAGCTGCAAAAGGACACGCGTGTCGGCTGGTGAATAAAGAAGCATTTCTTCATTTAGTATCTGAAAAATAACATCAGCAGAGATATAGATAAACAGAAACTAAAATAAATGAATCTCTGTTATGCCTTAAAGTCTGTAAATTGTGTCTCTGTGAAGGTTAAAACAGAATTCAGGTAATTTCTTGATGCTATAGTCAAGATTGAAAGATGTTAAATTTGTCTCTGTGGTTTAGCAGCACAAGATTGAGTTCAGGTAAGACCTTAAATGGATAATAGAAGTCAGTTTCAGGCTTTAATCTCTGTTTAGCTTCATCTCTAATAGCCTGATGGGTACAGATGGGGCATGGACGTGGCCAGGAGAAGTCAACGGTCCATATGACCGCCATTAGCAAGACAATGGAGAGTTTATGTGAAGCAGGCAAGGGGACTTTTTCATGTAGTACCGAGATAAATATACATATTTATATACACAAAACGACCAGGTTATCAAGGTATTTTATCTTGTTTTAAGGTAAAGTAAAATGTTCTCATCCCATTAGCAGATGATATTGTTCATGTCAAGAAAGTGTACTAGTTTCATGATGTACGACTTGTTTCAAGACATTTACTTTAAAAAAGAACTGTTACCTCACGTCAAGTTCCTTGTTTTAACATTCCGCTTTAAAAACTCTAATAAAAAGTCTTATAATCATGAAACAAATATTCTTTCTTGAAACAACCAATAATAATATCTGCCACTTGTGTCTCCATAGTCGTTATCTTCTTCTTCTTCTTCGTCATCTTCTTCTTCCTCTTCTTCTTTTGGCTTGTTCCGTGTTTCTTACTGGTTGCCACAGCGCATTTTTGCCTTCCATAGCGTTCTGTCAGATGCATCACACTCCTGCAGTCCAACCATCCTCATGTCCTCCTCTATTTGGTCTCTCCATCTTTTCCTTGGTCCTCCTCATTTTCCTTTGCCATGTATTTCCATGTCCAATACCTTCTTTCCCACGGCGTTCTTTTGTCACAGAGTACTCCAGCTACCTTTCTCCATGAATTCTACCCAGATTGTTTCCTTTTCTTGACTTCCTTCTCACCACCGTCTTCTGTCTGTATTTTTGATTCCAACTACTTGAATTTGTTAACTTCTGGGACATCTTCTCCCCCAAGGTCAATCCTGGACTTTCTACTTGCTTATTTGTACACAGGTACTCAGTCTTTGTTCTGCTGATCTTTAGTCCTCTAATCTTTAGCGCTTCTCTCCAATCTTCAACATCTCTCTCCAACCTTCCCTGGTCCTCGTTTGCCAGTGCGATGTCATCAACAAACATCGAGCTCCAGGGCGGCTCTTTCTTAAGATGTTCTGTGAGGCTGTCCATCATCATCTGATCCTTGATGCAGTCCTACCTTTACCTCAAACTCACTTGTTGTTCCCACTGCACATCGAACTACAGTCTTTCAATCCCTGTACATGTCCTGAATTATGCTAATTTCGGCCACTCCTTTCACTCTCAGGCAATACTACAAATCCTCTCTCGGTTTTTTTGTGACATGCCTTCTCTAAATCGGTAAATACAAAGTGCAATTCTTTCTGTCATTCAATGCATTTTTCAGTTAAGGTCCTAAATGCAAATGTAGCATCTGTGGTATTTCTTCCAGGCATGTAAACAAGTTGTTCCTTCCCTCTGGTCACTTCCTTCCTAGGTCTTGCTTCAACCACTCTCTCCCATGACTTCTTTGTGTGTCCCATCCATTTTATCCCTCTGTAGTTGTTGCAACTTTGAGCATCACCTTTATTCTTTTAGATTGGTACCAATATGCTGTTTCTCCATTCATCTCCCATTTTCCTAGTCTGTATTAAGTTGTTGAAGAGTCTAGTCAGGAACTCTATGCCAGTATCACCTAAGTATTTCCAGACATCTGCTGGTATATTGTCCGGTCCCACAGCTTTTCCATTTGTTGCAATGCTTTTGTTGCAATGCTCCCCATCTGCATTTCTCATTCCAAACCCAAATTTTCCCATGACATCCTCATCGCCACCATTTCTTTCTCCCACGTGTCCATTCAGATCTGCTCCAATAAAAACTTGTTCATCCCCTGGTATGCCTGTCATTACATTGTCCAGTTGTCTCCAGAAATTCACCTTTCTTTCACATAGCAACCCACCTGAAGTGCATACCACCTTATTATATTTGCCAAATGTTCATCCAAATCCAACGTCATCCAAATCAGCCTATCCGATTCTGTATTTACTTCTCTGGCTTTCCGTTGTAGCTCTCGTCTAGGATTATTCCCACACAATTCTTTTTACTGTCTGTCCCTCAGTAGTGTATCTTATAATCTCCTTCAATCGCTCTTGGATTTCTTCCTTTCCACTTTGTCTCCTGAACACACTTCACTTGTATTCTTCTCCTGTCCATCATGTCCGCTATTGCTCTCCCTCTGCTTGTCGTTGTCCCAACATTAAGTGTGGCCATTCTGGAGCCTTTCTTCTTCAGCGGTTTCTTCTCTCTTTTCTGTCTTACTTGTACCCCTCCTGTCCTCCGTCTTTTTCTATGTTCCCTAACAGGCGCATCGGTGCCCTGTGAGGGCACAGCACCAATGGCGGTCGTTGTTAACCCAGGCCTTGACTGAACTGCTATGTCATTTCTGGTCTTGTCAAGCCGCATCATTATTTGGCAAAATTTGACGTCGGATGCCCGTCCTGACACAACCACTAACCCTATGGATGGGGGATGGGGGATGGGGGGGGCACAGGTAACGTGTTGGGTGCCATCCTAGTATTCATGAACTTGCACCCATGTGTGTTGCCTGAACCTGTATCTCCATGGTAACCATGTAAAAACGCCATTTTCCTTTGGCATAATGTCCAGTCCATTCATATAAGATGTTTCCATGGAAATTGCTTATATCCTGGCATATTTAGTATACTTTATTTTCCATACTATGAAGATGTTAATGTGTTATACCAAAACTGGTTACTAGTATGTGCTACAGCTGTGGTATAGCTAGTAGAACCCAACCTCTGAACGTGTGTGGGGTTGCTGTGCACCAACTAGAGCCCACAGAAGGACTGAGGGGACAGAAGTGTACCACAACATGACCTCTTGTTTCAAGGTGTTACATGCTGATCGCTCCTTCCACTGCCTTTTCTTCTCACTCGTGTACAAGGCTCAGCGTTTTCGGTTTTTACCGATTTTCACCGAAAAATACCCAGATGTCTAAACTGATTTTCACCCGGATTTTATGTTTCCACGGATCCGAAAGTTGTTCCTGTTCATGTGAGGTTATGTAACACTGCCCTCTTGTGGCGAAATTCGGCACGCTGGATGGCTCTGAAAAATAAAAACTGAAAACGCCGAGCCTTGCTCGTCTAGTGTACCCACACTTAGCTACAAACAAACCGTTCAGCTTTTCTTATCTGCACTCCAGCGCATGCGCAATAACTCCTCGGGACCGTGTGGCAGTTTACAGCTCACCATACTCGTGTTCTTTCTGTCATTTTGTTTTTGTGCTCGCTGCATATTGCTGATGTTTGTGCTTATAGAAGGACCGCCATTAATCTGCTTGTCCCGCGAGAGCATTGTGTACGTGTGAATAATGAGCTCTCTACGTAGATCCGTGCCGTGTCTCAGCCATTCTTAATTGGTGCGGTATGACTCAATTAGAGGGATGCCGTGTAATTGACGCCTTCCCTGCGCTTGTTAGCCAAGCTTAGCATTTGGTAGGGGGAAGTGGACTTGATAGTTGAGCCGTGCAGTTGGCTAAACCGCCTGTTTGCTCAGTGAGCATGAACGGCGAAGCGGATCTGATTTGGAGACTCTTTGCCTTATTTGTTAAACTTTGGTTTTGGATGATGTCTTTTGATCTCACACATGTAGATGCTGTTAGTGAGCCTAATGTGATG
Source organism: Lampris incognitus (assembly GCF_029633865.1). Classification (NCBI taxonomy): domain Eukaryota; kingdom Metazoa; phylum Chordata; class Actinopteri; order Lampriformes; family Lampridae; genus Lampris; species Lampris incognitus. Next base: position 4,755,279 of record NC_079218.1, read on the forward strand.
GGAATGACTAACATATTTGGTATACAGCATGTCTCTGGCTCTAACACAAATATTTGTGTAGGAGTGCACTTGTATCCTCTCATCTTCTGTGTGTGTGTGTGTGTGTGCGCCTGCAACACTTTCACATTTGTACTGATTACATGGGGTGTTCAGGTGTGTGAGATGCGCTACAAAGAGCTAATATATAGCAATACTCCATGGCTCCCCTGCAGGTTTTTAAATCAGGTCCTTGTGTATCTGCACCTCCCACAGCCTCGGCATCTGTTTGCTCGTCTACACACAGTCAGGGTGGCAGCGGCGCCAGACACGCTGTTGTTGTTGTAATTGTTGCTGTTCAGCAGTACTGCTGTGTCTGTTGCGTTGCTCCACTTCAGTCCTGTGGGCGTTGTGCGTGAGTGATGTCAGTGTAAAGCACAGTAATGCTCACAGCGCTTCACATGAAGGGGGTCCTCAGTGACAAGTCGTACAAATCACGTTCACTTCACTGCAGGAAAATATTCCACAAGTTTACTTGAGCCAACGCAGCCCTTTCAACT
>NC_079218.1:4760814-4868314 GCF_029633865.1 Lampris incognitus
AACCAGCGATCCCCGCTTTGGCAGGCAGCGGAATAGACCGCCACGCTACCCAGATGCCCTCTTTGTTTGTGTTTGACTGCATGTGCGTGGTTTTCTGTGTGTGAAATGCATCCTTGAAGGGGCAATGAGGTAGTAAAGTAGTAAAGAAGCCCCCTTATATTTCTCTTTGTGTGTGTGTGTGTGTGTGTGTGTGTATATATATATATGTGTGTGTATATAAATGTATATATATGTATATATAGATTGATAAACACAGGCCAGCTCTGCCACCTGTGTTTAGTTCTATGTTGCCTCATATCACATATGCTATCACAAGCTCACCCAAGGCTACGTAACGTGTCATAGCCACTCGTACGGTACGAGTGGCTATGACAACTTGTCGGCCTGAATCCACCCCTCCCACGCGTAGCCCGGTCGTGTCAGATAAGCTGCTCGTGCACATGTCCTGTCCCCTAACGTCACTAGAGCGATGTCAATACTCCCTGTCATGTCCGGTCAAAGCCTGTCAAACAAACTTCTTGTTAAACCGAACACTGTGGCTCCTGAATCACACCACAACTGCAGCAGTATGCCGTGTGTTAGAGAGAGAGAGAGACAGAGAGAGAGAGAGAGAGAGACAGAGAGAGACAGAGACAGAGAGACAGACAGAGAGAGAGAGAGACAGAGAGACAGAGACAGAGAGACAGACAGAGAGAGAGAGAGAGAGACAGAGAGAGAGAGAGAGACAGAGAGAGGGAGAGAGAGAGAGAGAGACAGAGAGAGAGAGACAGAGAGAGAGAGAGAGACAGAGAGACAGAGAGACAGAGCGAGAGAGAGAGACAGAGAGAGAGAGAGAGAGAGACAGAGAGACAGAGAGAGAGACAGAGAGAGACAGAGAGAGAGAGAGAGAGAGAGACAGACAGAGAGAGAGAGACAGAGAGAGAGAGACAGAGACAGAGAGACAGAGAGACAGAGGGAGAGAGAGAAGAGAGATTCTTTATTGCACGTTGTCCGTCTTGGGAGAGAGATCCTCCTCTGGTGCTCTCCCTGAGGGTTCTTCCTGTTTTTTCTCCCTGTTAGAAGGTTTTTAGGGAGTTGTTCCTTATCCGATGCGAGGGTCTAAGGACAGGATGTTGTGTTGCTGTAAAGCCCCCCGAGGCAGATGTGTAATTTGTGATATTGGGCTACACAATTAAAATACCATTGACTTGACTTAATTGCAGTTCCTGGTGAGGTGTCGATGAAGCAGAGGTGGACAGAGCCACCGCGCTTCGTTCGGCAGCTTTTGTCCCCCTGTGTGCAGCCCACTCGGCATGAACACGCACTTCATTAGTGGAAATGCACACTTTTGTGTTTATAGACACACATTCACAAACACACAGCACACACTTAAATGTGCACAGCCTCTGTCATTATGCCTGTAGTCGGCCATGTTTTCCTGGCAGCTCAGCGCGGCGCTCGCCTGGCGTCAGAAGCGACTTGTTGACCCTGAGCCAGTGAGACGCGTATGCACCGTGCACACCAACACCACCCACACAGCACAGGGGAAGTTACTGAACCAGAAGGAGGGAGGGAATGGAAGGGAGAGGGGTGAGGGGAGGGAGGGTGGCTGGCCTCTCTCTCTTACGGGATAATCACCTTCTGTTTTCTCATGCAGCCGTGTCTGACTGTCTCATTTCAGGACTTGGTCCTGTGTCATGATCATACGGTTAGCAAAGGTTAAGCCCAGTATAGGCACAGTGTCAGGGCTGGAACGCCTGAAGGCATTGCTCATGGGCACTGTGGTAGGACTTTTTTAGTCTTCCTAATAAAGCCGGACGATCCAACAGTCATAAAGAGTGCGTCTTAAAGTATGGTTCTGTTCGTCACCAAGAGTACAAAAATGTGTAGTCGGCATGTTGAACCGGGTGATTTCGCTGTGCCGGCTACAGGGGTGTTAAGGAGGCTCAAGAAAGGAGCTGTCCCCACCCTCTTTGCGTGGCGTGAGTACTCCAAACCCCCACCCAGGCTAAGTGTGTGGGAGCGCCGGAGCGTCCCGCTGTCGCCCCTCTGCCAGCTCTGGACTCCTCTGATAATGAGATGGATGTCAGCAGCTGCCTGCAAGAGTGTGACTATTGCATGGCTCCTAATCCCGCCGCTTTGGAGGATGCCCTGGCCCACAACGAGTCAATGAGGAAACACATAGAAGTGCTCCAGAAACAACTAGAGACCGTCCAGCGAGTCCAAATTCAGCCTGAGGCGATTTGCAGGTTCTGATGAGGACACTGGGTTACATACCTGGTGTATGTAAACCAGGTACGTCTGATTTGTATCATTTCATTTCATCGCCCCTGCCAAATTAACTCGCCTGTTCAGTCTCAGAATGAAGATGTCAGTCAGCAACATTAGCTGACCAATAAAAACCAAGTAGCAAGGTAAAGTTAGTTGCAAGGTAGCCAGCTAACATTAGTTAGCTAGCTAGTTAGCGCTAGCATAGTTCTAATAATGCCGTTGCCCTCGTAGGTGTTCATCGAAATGTAGTACATCTTAAACCCCTTTTCTTTTCTGCTCATCTGAGCTACAAACGAAGCACTCACGATGCGATGTGCGTCGGTGACCTTGATTTTAGGGAGGTCCTGCAAACGGCGAGTGTAAAACAGCCATCTCCGCTCGCAACAAACCAGACCGGAAGTTCTTGTGCAAATACTCGTACGTCGCAAGTCGAACAACGCCATCTTAGGCACCCACCCCGTTGTGTCCGTAGGGACGCCCGGCCAAGCCGGAGCTAACACCGGGATTTGAACCGTGATCCCCGTGTTGATAGACGACAGACTAGACCGCTACACTACCTGGACGTCCTGTACAAATAAACCTGACGTGTGTACCTGTTTGTATGATAATCTGTCCTTAATGATGTCACACAGAGCACAAGTGTGTGTCCGGGGAGTGTTTCAGTTGCAGCAGTCATAAATAATCACTGGATCAAACTACAGAGAGCGAACGCCCTTCCAGTTTGCCCAAGTCAGGAGATTGAAGGCCTCTGTAGGCCGGCACCAGAACAATGAATGCAGAAGGTGCTGCTCACAAGATGTGGACTGTTTGTTTGCCACTAAACCGTTGTGCGAACTAACGCCTTTGTGTTTGAGGAGTAAAGCAGGCGGAGGGGGAGCTGCGTCCTCACGTTGCTCCTGTTGAGCTGGGACCACACTTTGAGAAAAAACACGAGTGCGCGCATGCCCAGGTATAGATGAACATTCACGCACAAAACACCCGCCCACACACACAAACACACACAAACGCACACACAGCCAGATATTGTCTCCAGTGTGTGTGCATCTGATCAGAGAACACAGGCTGGAGCTGCTTATTGAGATACCGAGCTGTATTAACATAAGCAGTGGCGTGCACATGCTTCACAAATACAAATACCCCGAGGGTGTGCGTGCACGCATGCATGTGTGTGTCCGTGCACGAGAAAGTGTGTCTTTGTGTGTGGGTAGCTGCACGTTGTATGTCTGCATGTCTGACTGTGTATTTCTGCTTGTGTGTATGTCTCAGAGTGTGTGTGTCTGACTCTGTGTGTGTGTGTGTGTGTGTGTGTGTGTGTGACTCTGTGTGTGTGTGTGTGTGTGTGTGTGTGTGTGTATTGTACACACACATTTGATATGCTTGCAGCGTGTGCATGGGGACATCAGTCTGTACTTCATGCACTTTTTCCCATTGGAGAAAGGAGCTGAGGGACAGCGGTGCTGTGTGTGCTGTGTGTGTGTGTTGTGTGCTGTGTGTGTTGTGTGTGTTGTTTGTGTTGTGTGTGTGAACACCGTGGTCCCAGCACTTCAGGTGGAGGAGCCATAAAGCTGCTGCTGCTCAGCAGCCCGAACACGACACATCCGTCTGCAGCGCTGAGCCCATCGATAGGGTGGCTGTTGTCTCTCTTATCTCCCCCTGCATCCCTGCTGGCTGCAATCTTTCCATCCATCCATCTCTCTCTCTCTCTCTTGCTCTCTCCCTCCAACTCCTCAGCTCTCTCTCTCTCTCTCTCGCTTTCATTTTCTCTCCTCTCTCTCCCTCCTCTCTCTCTCTCTCTCTTACCTTTTCTCTCTCTCTCTTTCCTTTTCTCGCTCCCCTTTTTCCGCTCTCTCTTCTCTCTCCCTCATCTCTCTTTCCTTTTGTCTCCTCTCTTTCCTTCTCTCTCTCTCGCCCCCCCCCCCCGTGTCCTTCACCCTTCCTCTCATTAGTGTCCTCTCCCTCTCAGCACCCCGTCCCCTCCTCTCGTCCCTGCTGTTGGTGTGTATGTGAGCTGCGTTCAGGAGACGCTGAGCTGGGGGGGGTTGGTGATGGTGGCGAACCGGAGGAGTTAACGTAGAGCTGCTGTGATGACCGGCGATAAGAGCGGGTCCCGAGCATGGATGTATTATAGTAGAACTGGAAGCGGTGCCGCCGCTCAGCCTTGCAGCCGATTTTTTTCTAGTGGTTACTTGCAGTACTGCAGTGAAAAATCCCCCGCGGCCCAAAAAGCATTTTCCACATAGACCACCATTGTAAAGGAGACGCCTGCAAAACCGTGGACAGGACACCTGCAGCTGTAATCCTGGTCAGTTATTACTCTTTGTATTGTATATTTTTAAGCCGAGGGGTTTTGATCTTTTTAAGGTTTTTCCCAAAGCCCAGAAAAATCTGTTTTGTTGTTTTTCTGCATGACGGCACGGCTGTGTACGAGCCGTTCTCGTCACGGTTCTCGCAGCCTAGAGGCATGATGGGAGTAGGAATGAAAAGGCGGCATTTTTAGATCCGGTATCCAGGTCTACTGTAATACATCCATGGTCCTGAGGTGAGAAGGAGACCTGACTTGTGACTTGTGACTTATTTTATTCTTCCTCGCTGGGGGGAGGGGGGGGGGTAATTGGATTCAGGTGTCCCTCTTTGCTCTTTGAGACGTCTTACTTACTGGCTGTTACCGTCACGCTCTGCGGTTGGCTGTTCTCAGTGTGAGTGTGTTTGATGGTGATTGTGTGGGGACACGGGGAAGGAGGAGGTGTGAGTTTTTGTGCATATTCGTGTGTCTGTCCATGCACGTCTGTGTACGCGTCCTTTTTTGTGTCTGTTTGTGCATGTGTGTGTGTGTGTCTTCAGGAGTGTGCGATATTTACACAGCAGCTCTCTCTGCTTCTGATAACTCCCCGGAGTCATACCTGTGGCCTGGGTGAAAACACAAAGACCTGGTTTTGCCGCTTCTGATGAGACGCTGATAGCGACGCACATTAGCGCACAGAGACCGCGCAGGGAGCAAAAGGAGGAAGGATCAAAACAACAGCTTGCTGCACTCTGCATAACATCCCCGACTACTGTGTGTGTGTGTGTGTGTGTGTGTGTGTGTGTGGACACAGACAGGAAAAGGTTGTGGAACATCTGGATGACGGCGATAGCTACGCTCACATGCGTTACGAGGCAAATTAATCAAACCCAGAGGGGAGGCTGTCGAGAGTGTTGCTGTACGTAAACGTGTGTGTGTGTGTTGCGACGTGCATTTGGATTCAACACACGTCTCGGAGAACCCAGACCGACCGTAAAGTCACCACCACCACCACCCAGGGACAAGGAGGGTGGGGGTTGGGGAGGGGGGCAGCGGTGTAGAAAGAGATGGGTGGAGATGGAAGGAAGAGCGAACGTATAAATCAATGGGTTGGCGTTAACGAGGCGACTGTGGTCGATAGGTACTGGAGCTGGTCCCAGTGAGGAGAGGGGCCGACACATCGTGTTATCCTCGTCTGAAAGTCTCTCTGTTCCCGAGGAGGACAGCCGACACCACTCACCCACCCCAACTACCCCCCCCCAGCTCTGTTTATACCTCACACATAAGATTGGGTCCAGAATTTATGTTCTCATTTACACGCACACAAATAAGACGTCCTTTCGGGATACGTATGGGTCACCGGTATACCTGACCTTGGTCTTTTTAGTTAGCCTGTGTTTATTTTTAGATGTGAAGCACCTCATCAACCCGGCTTCTAACTGACTCACCCACAAACGGACATTCAGTCCGACGTTTAGCTGTACCATGTAGATATGGGATGGGGGGCAGGGGTTGCAACTTCTCCAAAAATGCTTGTGAGTGTATCAAAATGCTGCCTTAAGATGTAAAAGATTGTCTTATTTTGAAATTAGCATTCTAGTCCTCATTGGTAAGAAAACTGGCACAATATAGTTTTTCTGCAGAGCCCCACCTCTGTTCTCTTAGCCTCCCCATCATATTCTACCACTCAGTAGCTATTGTCCATGTGGTTTCATTCAATGTAGGATTTCACAGAAACACCATAGATGGAGATGTAAGTAGGACGTTCTCTATCACCTTTAATGCCGGGATCGCACTACGTGATATTTTTGTCTTTCACGATGGACACCTTGTCATATTGGGCAGTCATAGTGCCATAAATTCTTGCCATGTCTTGGCCAAGAGACTGGCGACACTACAAGTATGACCCCGACCAATCATCATACGCTGCCTTTCATGACCTGGCGTGAGTTCATAGGTCATCAGGGAAGAGGGTCAAGAAATTGTCAATCATGGCTCCAGATCACCAGCTAGCTAGTCACCGGGTTGCTGAAGTGCCTCCGCTATTTCTCGCCAACATTTAGCCCATCTTTTTTTACTCTGCCATGGTCCTCCCTCGCGGAAACATTAAAAAGGCCTGCAGAGGTATTTCTGCCACTGCTCAACGAATCTTTCCTCGGTTTCCTCATCCATCTGACAGCTGTGACAGCAGCGTCGCTTTCTCTTTGGCATGTTTACATGTGTGCGCCAGAGAGCACTCTGTCATCCTATTGGTCAGCGTCAAGCAACACGTCGTAGGAGTTGTCAGACTAGACAGGAAAATACACAAATTTCTGACTTTTCGTCGGGGTGTCGTAGGGCGTCCTAGATGCCTCATCGCTGTTCTTCGATTATGTCACACTACACGGGGTGAAGACATCCTCGTTCCCGATGTAATCAGGCCTGATGCTGGAAGTTTGTCGGCGATGACAAATTGTGTCAAAATCGGGCTGAATTTGTGTGGTCTGATCCCGGCATACCCTGCTCAAACAAGTTAATCGTTTGATTAAAGTTTTAAGTGTTTCTGGTGGATCAGCTTGCTTCTCTGGGTGGCGGTTAGCTGAAAACATGGTTCAGACAATCTCTTTTGCAATTTTGTGGATTGACAAGACCATACTGGATCGGTCAAGGCCCGCGTTAACAATGGCTGCCATTGGTGCTGTGTCCTCAGAGGGTACCGATATAAACTAAAATCCGCTGTCGCGAACCCTGAAAAACAGGGAACAAGCTGAAAGAAGAAGTAATGTTAAATACTCAATTGAAAATGTGCGGTCAATACGAGACCTATTTCCAATTACAAACATACGACAGTGATCCTGTGTCATTCTGTTCACAACAAAGTCACACAACAGTTGTGCTTCACATCTATGGACAGTGTCTTTGTTTGGTTTGTTAGATTTTTTTTTCTTTTAAGTTCTTGGATTTTTGTTTGTTTTAGAAGATGGGACATGAAAGAGTGAAAAGAAAAGAAAGGCCCCGAGCCCATTTGAACCCAGGTTGAAGACTTTTATTCAACGCTCACCGCTGCTAAATCAACTTATTCTTCTGGAAGTGGCGCTCAGATCAGATATAAATTTCAATTTTAAGCCATTTAAAAAGAAAGTGACATCTCCAATGCCCTTTTTCCCCTCACAGGTATTTAAGCTGGAATATTGCTGCTTTCTGACCAAATCTTCTCTTCGCTTGGCTCCCATGAATCTCATTAAACCAGGAGTGTTTCTCCTCTCCTCCTCCTCCTGTGATGGGATTGGGAAGGCAGCGATAGCGAACCACAATCACTTATTTCCCAGTGTGACCAGACCGTCAATATAAATTAGCATTCTGCTGTAATGAAAGCTTCAGGGACTTGCGAGTGGCCAGCAGGAGATGTTCTGCTTCTCGTGCCTTGTGTGCTTTTCTGTCTCTTAGGCCTCAGTCGCACCAGGAATTGGCAGAGCAACATTTATTTGTGTGTCTTTGCGGTAAAGGAAAATTGACGATAAAAGCCACTAAATTAAACCAATGAAACATAGTTATACCATCTACTCCTGCTTCTCGACTGACTGCGAAACATACCACATGCTTTTTTGTGTAGCAATTCATATTCTGGCAGAGCACAATTATATGAAATTGGGTTACGTGACACTGCTAAAATGTTAGCTTCCTGCATTTTTGGACTACTCCCGTAAGAGGTCAACACAACCAAAGCATTTTTGCCACTGGTTGACGCCATGAATTCACGTGTCGAAGTTCATCAGAGTTTAAATTTACGGGCGTCCAGGTGGCATGGTGGTCTATTCCGTTGCCTACCAACCCTGGGATCGCCAGTTCGAATCCCAGTGTTAGCCCTGGCTTGGTCAGGCGTCCCTAGACACAATTGGCCGTGTATGCAGGTGGGAAGCCGGATATGGGTACGTGTCCTGGTTGCTGCACTAGCGTCTCCTCTCGTCGGTTAGGGTGCCTGATGGGGGGGGAGGGGGAACTGGGGGGAATAACGTGATCCTCTCATGCGCTACGTCCCCCTGGTGAAACTCCTCACTGTCAGGTGAAAAGAAGCAGCTGGTGACGCCACATGTATCGGAGGAGGCGCCCGGTAGTCTGCAACCCTCCCCGGATCGGCAGAGGGGGGTGGAGCAGTGACTGGGACGGCTCCAAAGAGTGGGGTAATTGGCCAAGTGAAATTGGGGAGAAAAAAAGGGGGAGGGGTTGAACTGTACGTGAAGGAATCGTGCAAATTTACCTCACTACTGGACGATTTTGAAGCTGACAATTTAATTGATTGAACCGGATGAATCAGTTTGGTGTAAAATATCTCTGTCATAAATGCTCGTCAGCAGTTGGAAGGGAAAAGGGATCTTCCACCACAGCCGGCCGGGGCTATGGTAGAGAAATGGTCAGTTAATTCGCTGCAATTATTTCAAAAGTCAGCAATTGAACCACCTCACTTCATACTTTGGCTCTTTGGCGGTTTTGAGATTGGAGGAAACTAATTGTGTCTGGTTTTAATGACAATGGACCGGGTCGGGGGGGGGGGTGGTAGGGGTAGGGAGGGGGGTTGTGCTGGGGAATGTTGCCTCTATGGCCTCGCTGTCGGGTCCCGCGTTAATGCGAGTGTATTATATCAGCATTGATTTTCTCCCCGCTGCATGGCTGTTATCGACAGTTTAATACATCATGTTAACTGCTGCAGCTCGGCGGGTCAGGGGTTTTATGCACTGGTCAATTCTGGGTTAGCGAGATAAAGGAAGTGTCAGGAGTTCATTCTGATGTGAACAACCGTCTCGGCATTGAGGAGGAGCGTTCAGCTCCCGGCACGTCTCGCCCAGCGCCTCCCGAAAATCCACTTTTTCCTTTTTGTGGCTCAGGATGTTACGCCGTGGGCGGCCGACTCAAGAGGGATAATCTGGTTATTGTTGTTCCTTATCCCTCTCTTTTAACAGCCCCTACCTGGCTCTCCCTCAGTCTCTCTCTCGCTATGTCGTTCTCATTCTATCTATCTGTCTTTCTTCTCTTTCCATCTCTCTTTTTGCCCGTCTCTCCTTTTCTCTCTTTTTTGATGTAGCTCCAACCATCTCTCTGTCTCTCTCTGTCTCTTATTCTGTCTTGTTTTCTCTCTTTTCTGATGGCTCCACCCCTGTTTCTCTCTTTGTCCCTCTGTCTTTCTCGGTTTTCTTTGTCTTTGTCTCTGTCTGTCATTCTCTCTCCATCTCTCTTTTTGGGCGTCTCTTTTTTCTCTCTCTTTTGATCAAGCCGCCGCCATTACCACTCCCAAGATTGACCTCATCTAACATGAAGAGGTTTTAATAAGACCATGGGCTGCGGATGTATTCCGGACAACAAACACGACATTGTGGAAAAACTTAAGGGAAAGAGGGACACGTTCATCTAAATAGAGCAGACAGGGTGGAGTGTTTGGGGGGGGGGGATCCCCATCTTCGGTTGCTTGTTTTTATATCCTCTCGGCAAATCGTTCAAAAGGCACGCGAACATTTCATTAGGTGAGGCGAGGATACATCAACATGACGAATCTCTCTGCTCATCTTAATTGTGTTTCGCTCAGCAGAAAGTCAGACAGCAGCGGGTTGATGTTGTGGCACAAACCGACAGTTCAGGGAAGATCGGTGGAGCGCAGCGGAAGATTGATGGGTGTCCGTAGTGTTAGCTAAAGGGAAACAATCATGATTATCAACTGTGACAAGTCTATGCCACAGGCAGGGTTCAAGGCAGACACATTTTTGTGCAATTAAAACAGGCTTTTCTTTATTCAGTCTCTGTTATTTGTGGACTCACATGGACCGGTGCGCTCTGGTGCCGGAACTGTTTCCGTGTGTGTCAGTCATTCAGCCCAGGGCCCAGCTTCAATGCAGTATGTAAAGGGCAGGTTGTTAGTTGTTTAACACACCTGAGGCAGATCACTAATCAGCCTCACTATTGTGTCTGTTCTTGTGAGCTGAGGCTAAACCACAACCCACTACCACATACCCCCACCGCCCGACTTACGAGTAGTACTATTACTAGTGCTATTGAGAGTCCCAAACTAGTGTACATACTCCTGCGAGCATGCACATTGCACCCTCACCTATGCACACAAATGTCCTTAAAGGGGGGCTGGGTGGCGAACAGGTGAAGACATACACACATTGCAGACAGGCACAAGGCACACCTCTGCTGTGAAATTTCACTGGTAGGCAGCTGATCAAAATAATTGATTAATGGTTGCCAATGGGAATCAGAGGAACCTCTCGTGGAAATTTTGATTTTTTTCTAATTTTAAAAAGGACATGACATCACGTATCCAGGATTTGAATGATGGGGCTAAAGAGGATTTCCACAACAGGAGAATTCTTCTGAGGTAGCAGACATGACCCTTAATTAAAGCATCAGTCATGATGAGTATATGATCTGTTCCAGTGGTAGATGGGATTTGCGGGAATGCAGAAGAATGGGTCCTCGCAAAGTTCCATAATTGGAAGTATCTGAAAAGTCTGAATTGTTTAGCTCAAAAGTGGTGCACAATTGGTCGAAACTGGCAAATGACCCATCCACATACAAGTTTCTCACCAAGAACCAAAACCTTGGATCAGTTCTAGTGAGTAAGAAAAGATGGTTATTGCAAATAGGAGTTGATTGAGGAAGGCTGGACCACTTGAAATGTCATCTTGTGCCCAAGATGTCAATAACGATGGTGTTAGTGTGTGTTGTAAAAGAAAGAGAGGTAAGGTACCACAAGCTAGAGCCTCAGGTGAAGAGGGGATACATGAGTAAATTGGCACCAGCTGCTCTATGGAGAAGTGAACCAAAGCAGAAGCTTGTATATGTTTGCAGTCCACTATGTTCATTTTAACAGTTTTCACTCTCCCTGCCAAAGAAAGAGGTAAGTGACTCCGCATTTGTTAGTCAGATTTAATTTTCGTTGTTAGGGCTGTGAAATTTTGTTTACATAATGAACAAATGGATTGTGTGATATTTAAACCCATATTTGGAGACCTGGAATGGAATTGACGATGGTGATATTTCTAAGGCTGGTTGGTTAATAGGGAAGCATTCACTTTTTTTTGAATATTCAATTTATACCTGGAAAATGCAGTAAAATAATTTAGAACTGACAAAATGTGAGGGATACTAGATGACGAATTACATACATATAAAAGTAAGTTGTTGGCATACAACCAAACCTTGTGTTCTGTTCCCCATCGCGGAATACATAAAAATCGTGTTCCTGATTTCAGTGCTATCAAAAGCAGCTCGATGGCGATGGTGAATAGGAGTGGGGAAAGTGGGCACCCCTTGCGTATTCCATGGGAGAAGGGGAAAGGTTTAGAACTTGGGAAGGAGTCAGCCAGACATTTCTCCATTCTCAGCTGAGATGGACAGCATAGTGGTGCAACACGTCTTTCGATTCGAAGGACTTAATTGTTAAGGATTCTGTTGTTCTACAGTATTGTTATTTGTGTTGTTATTTGTTAATAAAATTTTTTTCCAAAAGGTTCGGCTGTATTTGATGCATGTTTGTAAGCCCGGGTGATTTGGTTGAACAAGGTCCTGTCTATGCACTTCTTGTGACATAATGAAAACTTGTGACATTTTTTCTTATCATGGATAAATTATAGACCAACATAAATGCTCATTATAATAGGCTCCAAATTCGAGACAACACCCGACAACGCGCTGTGAAACAGAAGCGCAGAAATGGCATACTAGCTCCAACAAATTTAAGATTTGAGATTTATATTTATAAGATTTATAATTATTCATAATTTTTTCTTGTAATTTCTCAGTACTCGTGAATAGTTTTCCTTTTTTCGAAGAAGTTAACAGGAGAGTGAAACTATTGTGACCACTACATTCTGATTCCCAACTGGAAGTCTAAAATCTGAGACTTGACTCGGACTTGTCCGATTTTACCGATACCCTAAGGTTTGGAATCGCTGCCATTTGTATTTTTGTTTGCACCTGAGAAGAGCCGTCTTGACCAATTGAAGTATTTTTAAGTAATGAAGTATTTTGCCTTGGCATGCTTTATCAATGCTTTTCCGGTGGAGGAGGTCATTCATAATGGATTCAGGGATAACTTGGCCCTGAGCAAAGGGCTGCTGCAGTAATGAACCTGTCATTAGTGGCATCATAAGACGGCGTCTCCCATGGTTTGAATCATACCTCAGAGGCAAACCTGCAGATGTGGTTAAATCACTGCTGAGCACCATCTTCTATCTCCTGTATGACTGCAGTGGTGAGGGCCCGGGCCCTCCTGTGCCAGGCAGGGGTTAATAGGGGGAGACCTCCCTCCCAGCCTAACAGCTTGTCTCAGGTCCCATTGCTCCCAGCCGACCCGGCCTAATCTGTGATTATGTGTCAAACAGGAGGCCATTTATTCCCCATTAATTTATTCATCTTTCTGGGTTGGCTTCTGCCATGGGGGATTTATGGCGCAATGTATCTGGGGAAAAGAGAGAGAGAGATCATCCATTTCTATCCCCAGCACCTCACGAACACACACACACACACACACACACACACACACACACACACACACACACACACACACACCTTAACCCTAAACAACCCATCTATCCTAATGGGAACCAAATGTCCCCACTGGGATAGAGAAACAAGGGCTTTCTCTCTCTCGCTCTCTCTCTCTCTCTCTCTCTCTCTCTCTCTCTCTCTCTCTCTCTCTCTCTCTCTCTCTCTCTGTCACTCACACACACAAATTATACACTCATTTGTTTTTCTATACTTGAGAGCCCCAATTACTAGTCTTTCCCTAGCCCTTAACCCGAACCTCTTAACCGTCAGTACTACATGCCTAACCTTAACTCTTACCCTAACTTTAACCTAATCCTGATTCTAATCTCAACCCTAAACCTAAATCCTAACCCTAAAATCAACCATTAAAGATGTGAGGACTGCTCAAAATGTCCCCACTTTGCCAAAAAAAAAAAAAGTCCTCACTCTTATGGGGAAAAATTCAAATTGGTCTTTAGAATTATAGCTGAACAAGAACACACACACACACACACACACACACACACTTATGGCTCACATCACTGGTGTCTTACACTCTTGCTCCCCTCCCTGTTACAGTAGCCTCTAGCAGGGGTATCTGGGATTGTGTGACAGACAATTAATCGGCCAATTAAAGCAAAACTTCGAATATTAGTAGCGTTGACTGGCCTACATCTTCATCCCAGTTTTAATTGTGCCTCGCAGACAGGTCATAACGTATTTGCTGGTCGTGATGATATCTCTCGCTGATAGAATTCATAAGTGTGAGAGAGTTTTTGGTCTTTCATCTTTGCTGAATCCTTTCTGTCTCCTTCACAACGCTCCCTCACGTATATTACAGCAGATACGTCCCAGATTTTTAGAAAAATAAGCTCGTTGATCGTGCTGCAGGAATGAAAATACCTGCATTTAACTGTATGAAATTCGTCAAATTATTGTGTTATTTTTCCCAAGAATAATGTTCTAATGACCTTTAATTATAGAAACGTTTTATTGTATTCCTGGCGCCCTCTTGTGGTGTTAGTTGGCACTGGTAATCACTGTAAACATCACTCTCGTTCCTTTTCTCGTGAACGGTGAGTGGTGAGTAGAATCTTTGCTCCTCATTGATTCGTGATGAAGTGCAATTGTTACAAGTGTCTACTGTAATTGTTTTATCGAGATAAACGAAGGGAGTTCTGCAAATTTGCTAGCTAGCTTCCACAGGCTCCCTAGATAACTGCTGCTAAAGCATCGTCTAGCTAGCGGCTAATGCTAGTGTTAAATATAATTTGCTTTACGTTTACGTGAATGGGCTGGAGCAAGATATTAACGATACTGTGCCAATGGATTGTTCTTTTTGTCACCAGGTATGTCATACTGTTTGTACTGTGCAGATGTATTCGTTGCATTTAAAGTTCGTTTTCTATGCTACGTAAAGATGGGTTCTGGTGACTAGTATCCTAGCCACATGGGAATGTGTATGTGTACGTGTGATACTAAAAAATGTATTGTTAATTAAAAAAAAATCTATACGATCATGCTATATAACAGTGGCAGCTGGTACTAACATTTTTTGGGGGGGGGGGCGCAATTTACCTTGCCACAGCACACCTGACAGCTGCTTTAATGTCCACACAGTCACAGAGTTATTAAGAAGGACAATTTAGCCTATAGATTATATCAGGGTTGGTAGACGGTGGATGATTGACAGTCGAGACGAGGCGTGGTGGTGGGTGTGAACATGATTGACAGCCACGAGAATTGTCCAATCACATTAGATCAAAAAACATGTGTCGGGCGCACAGAAAATCTGAAGAAACCAATCAGACAGCAGCCTCAGGTCACCTGCTCGCCACAAGTTTGAGGGCTTACATAAGGTGTTGTTTGGCCGGCGCCCCTCACCAAGGAAGTATATGTATTCAGACAGGAAGTATATGTATTCAGACAGAAATCAACCAAATATCATTTGAACCAATGCAGCTGACAGTTGCTCACGGACTGACAACACTTCTATTTCATCATTATTTGCATTATACAACTAAATTTTATTTAACATGTATAAGTAGATTTTAATCTCGTGATATTTGAAGGGGATGGTGCCCTAGCTTCCTGTACTGGCCAGCCGCCACTGCTGTATACCCTTTTCTCACGATGGGTGACGAGAGTGGGGCTGGAGCAAGATATTAACGATGCTGTGCCGATGGATTGTTCTTTGTGTCACCAGTCAATAATAAACGAGACATCTGTCGCCCGACCCCGACGTATCTGCATGGATGTGGTTTCTGCTTTTGAGTCGTGACCAGGATATCGAGGTTACACTCAGCTTAATGTCGTGTAAAGAGAACACCGGTAGCTCTTTCGTTGACTGCTTGTTCAGTATAAGAGTGCTACGCAGCGCTTTGTAGTTGACGTTAAAACTCCTTTATAGTCCATTTAACGCAAACAACGGACTGAAGTTCTACGCACCACAACACTGCTTGGCATCTACTCATCATATTCTTCATACATTTAAAATTGTGTTATCCTCTTTCAGTGTTGTATTCTGTAAGTTGTGAAGACACAACATCCATTGCACGTTGTCCGTCTTGGGAGAGAGATCCCTCCTCTGATGCTCTCCCTGAGGTTTCTTCCTGCTTTTTCTCCCTGTTCAAGGGTTTTTAAGGGAGTTGTTCCTTATCCGATGCGAGGGTCTAAGGACAGGATGTTGTGTTGCTGTTAAGCCCCTTTAGGCAAATTTGTGATATTGGGCTATACAAATAAAATTGACTTGACCATAGAAAACTCAATAAATACTGTACACTGCAGTACTATGCAGACGAGAAGCCCCTATTAATCCTCTAATTGCACAATGGTAAATTGGTCTGACTTAATTTAGCAAGAAAAAGTCGGTTCATTACTTTTAGCTTAAACATGTCTGCAGCGGAGCGTGCTGAGGTGAGTACTGAGCAATGTGAGTAGCCATTATAAATGCTGTATCCCTCTTGTCAGCTTACGGCGGTTTTAACAAATTATGCGTCACTTCCCTGCTACACTTCACTACCCTTATTTTCCCTTCACAAGAAACTTGTCTTGCAGCAGGAAATTAGTACAACACGTACAAAACCATGGCATTCTGTTTCACTTTCACTCGCTCTCTCTCTCTCTCGCTATCTCGCTCTCTCTCTTTCTCACTGCTTCTGTCATGTCTGTCTGTCTGGTTAATAGTTGCAAGTGTTGGCGCCTTGGTGTGTACTGTTGGTTCTCAAAGGAGCTGTGATGGCTCATTACAGAGCCATCTCCCAATACAGTGGATGTGATGGGGCTGGGTGATAGGCACGGCAGTGGTGGTAGTATATTACATACACACACACACAGACACAGACACACACACACACACACACACATAATCAAAGCCTGCTCTCAAACATAGGGAGGTAGACTGCTCTCTCCAAGTTATTCCACCTAGAGGCCTGTTGAAAAGATTGGTCTGTGTTTGTGTGTGTGTGTGTGTGTGTGTGTGTGTGTGCTCTTGTGTGTTGGTGTCCCCTTAAACACCTTGCAAAGAGAAATATGTAAAAACCCTAAATGAAGGTGTCAGGATAGAGAGGTAGACATACAGACAGCAGAGATGTGGGTAAAGAAGAGTCACACTGGGAGACTGCGTGGCTTTTTTTTTAACCTTTTCACCATCAACCTCAATCAGATATCAATCAAATATCGATCAAAAATGTAAAAAAAAAAATCAAATATGACTTACAAAAGCATCAAGGTAGGCCCGCCCATGCCAAAATACATACCACATAAACAGTTTTTGCACCTTTTTGGAGGTGAACAACCATATCACACTGGGATTCATTCATTCATTCATCTTCAGCCACTTCTCCGGGGTCGGGTCACGGTGGCAGCAAGCAGCGCCCTCCAGCTCCTCCTGGGGGATCCCAAGACATTCCCAGGCCAGACTGGACATGTAGTCCCTCCAGCGAGTTCTGGGTCTACCCTGGGGTCTCCTCCCAGTTGGCCGTGCCCGGCAACCTTCAAAGGAAGGCGCCCAGGAGGCATCCTGATCAGATGCCCGAACCACCTCAACTGGCTCCTTTTGATGCGAAGGAGCAGCAGCACTACCCCGAGCTCCCTCCAGAGGTCCAAGCTCCTCACCCTATCTCTAAGGCTGAGCCCAGACACCCTACGGAGGAAACTCATTTCAGCCACTTGTATCCGCCATCTCACCCTTTCAGTCACTGCCCAAAGCTCATGACCATAGGTGAGGGTTGGAACGAAGACTGGCTGGTAAATTGAGAGCTTTGCCTTCCGGCTCAGCTCCCTCTTCACCCCAACAGTCCGGTACAACTTCCGCATTACTGCTGATGCTGCACCAATCCAGCTGTCAATATCCCGCTCCATCCTACCCTCACTCATGAACAAGACCCCGAGATACTTGAACTCCTTCACTTGAGGCAACAACTCATCCCCAACCCGGAGGGAGCAATCCACCATTTTCTGGTAGAGGACCATGGCCTCAGACTTGGAGGTGCTGACTCTCATCCCGGCCACTTCACACTCAGCTGCAAACCGCCCCAGTGCACGCCGGAGGTCACGTTCTGATGAAGCCAACAAAACCACATCATCTGCGAAGAGCAGAGATGCAATTCTGAGGTTCCCAAAACAGACACACGCCTCCCCTTGGCTGCACCTTGAGATCCTGTCCATGAATATCACGAACAGAATTACAAAAAAATCACATAAATCTCAGACTTTTATTGTTCTTATGAGCAAAAATACTTCCCTCTTCATACGAAATGTGTTAATGAAATTAAAAATGCATAATTTTTGGTTAAAATATATATATATGTATAATATATATAATATATATATAATTATATATATAGTCAGTTCAGGTTCAGGCCTTGCCTGTTGGCACACTGCACGGCACAGCAGGAAATCACCATGGTACCATAAAAGTAAAATAAAAACTAGCTTCAAACAACGAAATGTCGAACTATAGCTAACGTGCCTGCTTGTCTTAAATTTGATGCCCACGTCTTCTGCCGTCCATCATGGTGTTCATATTCCCCGCGAGTGGGACGTGATGTCACATGCAAAGGGTCAATTCAGTGGGCCCCGTGTACCCGGAAGTAACCCGGGAGCCAGAAACTTTTTCGGCGTATGCGCCAGGCGAGCAATTCTCATGGGAATGAACGGGCGCCATTTTTAGATCCGGTATACATCCATGTGTGCAACACCCACAGGAAACACTGATTTGTAACGCTGTCCATCTTTGGTGATATAAGGTTGCTATGGTTACCCAATATTTCCAACCTACTCCTTTGAGCGCCCGTCATCTTGGATGCGCGACTTTCGATGTCAGAAATAAATGTCATCTTTCCGGCCAAATGTAACCCAAATATAGACAGAGCAGTTTACTACTACCACTACTACTACTACTACTACCACCACTACTACCACTACTACTACTACCACCACTACTACTACTACCACCACTACTACCACTACTACTACTACCACCACTACTACTACTACCACCACTACTACCACTACTACTACTACCACCACTACTACCACTACTACTACTACCACCACTACTACTACTACTACTACTACTACTACCACCACTACTACTACTACCACCACCACCACCACCACTACTACTACTACCACTACTACTACTACTACCACCACTACTACCACTACTACTACCACCACTACTACTACTACCACCACTACTACTGCTACTACTTTCGGCTGCTCCCGCTAGGGGGCGCCACAGCAGATCATCTGTTTCCATCTCTTCCTGTCCTCTGCATCTTCCTCTGTCACACCAGCCACCTGCATGTCCTCCCTCACCACATCCATAAACCTCCTCTTTGGCCTTCCTCTTCTCCTCTTCCCTGGCAGCTCCATATTCAGCATCCTTCTCCCAGTATACCCAGCATCTCTCCTCCACACATGTCCAAACCATCTCCATCTTGTCTCTCTTGCTTTGTCTCCAAACCGTCCAACCTGAGCTGTCCCTCTAATATACTCCTTCCTAATCCTGTCCTTCTTCGTCACTCCCAATGAAAATCTTATCATCTTCTTTTTTACAACTCCTCCCTCAGAGTGTCAGACACTTGGAGTTAATGGACTGGCCCTTTGACTTGTTTTACCCTGTCGGGTTTTGTTTGTGCTGTTTGTTTGGCCTGGCGGCCTGTCCAGGGTGTCTCCCCGCCTGCCACCCAATGACTGCTTGGACAGGCTCCAGTGTCCCTGCGACCCTGAGAGCAGGATAAGCGGTTTGGATAACAGATGGATGTTTGTTGTGTGCTGTGGTAGCGCAGTATAGATAGGGTGTTATGTGCACCACTTGTTGATAGATTTTGTTCTTATTTTATCTTTTATTTGTATTTGTTTCTATTTTTCTCGTATCTTGTTAGTTTTTAGTTTTTTCGTACTAGAGCTTGGGTGTCTGTAATGGAACCCAATTTCCCCTTGGGGATGAATAAAGGATTCTGATTCTGATTCTGATTCAACTCTGCCACCTCCACCTCCAGCTCCTCCTCCTGTCTTTTCATCAGTGCCACTGTCTCCAAACCATACAACATAGCTGGTCTCACCACCATCTTGTAAACCTTCCCTTCAACTCTTGCTGGTACCCTTCTGTCACACTTCACTCCTGACACTCTTCTCCACCCACTCCACCCTGCCTGCACTCTCTTCTTCACCTCTCTCCTGCACTCCCTGTTACTTTGGACAGTTAACCCCAAGTATTTAAACTCATACGCCTTCGTCACCTCTACTCCTTGCACCATTCCGAGTAGACCGATAGGCCGAGCAGTTTGATTATTACAAAGTTATGCTGTACCAAAACAGTTTAAACAGCCTGAGATACACAACACAACACCACACACTGCAGTCCGTGCGTCTCATTTGGGCGTCTTGTGGACATTTAATCAACATGGAATTGTTTGGTTCGGTGCATTACTTTAGTTTATTAGGATACCCATTTGCTACGACCATTATAGCCGCTCTTCTTCCTGGGCTCCACAGAGATATGACGTTAGGTGACAGTTATCAGACAATAATGACCAGCTAAAAGACTGATTTCATAAAATAAACAGTAAAATAAAAAAATAAAAAGAGGAAAGCTGTAGGATTTTAGTTTGAGCCTGATATCCACATGCGTTAGTCACGATGAGGAACTGAATAACTGCATCGAATGACAAAACCAAAAGAAACGGTGACTATCAACAACTCAGAAATAGATCATCAGGACTAAACTGGCAGTATAATATCATGAGGAATAATATGACAGGATAATATAAGGACTAATATGGCGGTATAATATCATGAGGAATAATATGACAGGATAATTAATATGAGGACTAATATGGCAGTATAATATCATGAGGGGTAATATGATAGTATACCACAGAAAGTTGAATCGGTTCATCTGACCACGTCTATTGAGAGAAACATTTCATCGCCATCTAAGTGACGTCTCCAGTCTCCGCTGACTGCAGGTGCGCCCGTCCTTATAAACCGCACAGTTGCGTTACGACCGAAACCAATGGTTAGCTTCATATGCAGATCATCGTGACCATTATCTAGCGTTACTATGGCCATGTGTACTAGTCACAGAGGATTGGGGAACGGTTGAAATCACAGCATTGTAAGATGGCGACAGATGTGCTCTTGGCCCCCCCGGTTCAGGATGGTTGTTCCCTCTTAACGTAGATGGCCTCTTTGACTCCCCATTCAAACCAGCGTTCCTCCCTCGATTGATGTTTACGGTAAACATCAACAATCAAATGTCCCCCATCACCAACCGCAAGGCTAACCTGTCATGTTCCACATCCTCCCTGGTGAACCTGATGTGGTGTCCACAGAGTTAATGTGGTTGGTGAGATGTGCTGCATCCTGAGTTTAATTTTAACCCAGGTGTCGTCCACAATTCTGAACCAGTGGCTAGGTGGTGTCCCTGGATAGGACACCAGAGCCTCTTTTCCACTTCCTCCATATACAAGTTGGCCACTACAGGTGAGACTGGGGAACCCATAGCACACCTGTGCTTCTGCCTACAGTACTGCCCCCTATATGTGAAGTACGTGGACTGAAGACACAGCTTCAGGATTAGACAGACTTGGCCAGTGTTAAGGGTGGTCCTGTTGCTAAGGGTGGGGTTGTTTTGTAATTTCATACAGACTACCTCCACTCCTTCATCAAGAGGAACACGTGAAGAGACGTTACATCATAAGAGACCATTGCTTCACCACCTCCATAATGACGTCCCTCACCTCGTCCACAACACCCATAGTGTTCTGAGTGTGATGTTCATTAATGCCTACTGATGGATTAAGAGGAGATGCCAGAAACTTAAGACATGTTATAGGTCACTGAGAACAATACAAACAATAGGCCGTAATTGCACATCCTGTTAATGCATCTTAGGTAAACCATACAGACTAGGTGTATATACATCGTACCCAGGACCAGTAACATTGTCCTGTTCTAACAGCCTCAGACAATATCAGCCTTTTCCTTGTTACCACCGCCTGGATCTCATTTCAGGGGCTCATGAGTATTCATGTCGCTCAGTAACATCATGACTTCCTCATGACAGTCTGTCTGGGTTAATACAGCAGTGCATCTGCCTTTGTCCACCAGAAGGATGATGATGTTGTCGTCCTTACTGAGAGTCGTGAGGGCGTTCTTCTCGCCTCTGCTGATGTTGGACTTAGAATGCTCTTACAGTGCTGTGACTGCAACCATTCCCCAGGCCTCTGTGAATGGTACACATGACCACTGTAACTCTAGTTAATGTAACTACTTAATGTAACTCTAGTTAATGTAACTAGTTAATGTAACGCTAGTTAATGTAACGCTAGTTATGTAACTCTAGCTAATGTAACGCTAGTTAATGTAACTACTTAATGTAACTCTAGTTAATGTAACGCTAGTTAATGTAACTACTTAATGTAACGCTAGTTAATGTAACTACTTAATGTAACTCTAGTTAATGTAACTCTAGTTAATGTAACTAGTTAACGCAACGCTAGTTAATGTAACTAGTTAATGTGACTCTAGTTAATGTAACTACTTAATGTAACGCTAGTTAATGTAACTACTTAATGTAACTCTAGTTAATGTAACTCTAGTTAATGTAACTAGTTAACGCAACGCTAGTTAATGTAACTAGTTAATGTGACTCTAGTTAATGTAACTAGTTAATGTGACTCTAGTTAATGTAACTAGTTAATGTGACTGTAGTTAATGTAACTCTAGTTAATGTAACTAGTTAATGTGACTCTAGTTAATGCTCACACCCATATTTGCATATGAAACTGATCGTTGGTTTGGGTCGTTATATCACTGTATTGTTTATAAGGGTGGGGCTACCTGCAGTCACTGTATTGTTTATAAGGGTGGTACACCTGCAGTCACTATTGTTTATAAGGGTGGGGGTACCTGCAGTCACTGTATTGTTTATAAGGGTGGGGGTACCTGCAGTCACTGTATTGTTTATAAGGGTGGGGGTACCTGCAGTCACTGTATTGTTTATAAGGGTGGGGACACCTGCAGTCACTATTGTTTATAAGGGTGGGGACACCTGCAGTCACTGTATTGTTTATAAGGGTGGGGGTACCTACATTCACTGTATTGTTTGTAAGCGTGGGGGTACCTGCAGTCACTGTATTGTTTATAAGGGTGGTGGTACCTGCAGTCACTATTGTTTATAAGGGTGGGGACACCTGCATTCACTGTATTGTTTGTAAGGGTGGGGGTACCTGCAGTCACTGTATTGTTTATAAGGGTGGGGGTACCTGCAGTCACTGTATTGTTTATAAGGGTGGGGGTACCTGTAGTCACTGTATTGTTTATAAGGGTGGGGACACCTGCAGTCACTGTATTGTTTATAAGGGTGGGGGTACCTGTAGTCACTGTATTGTTTATAAGGGTGGGGACACCTGCAGTCACTGTATTGTTTATAAGGGTGGGGGTACCTGCAGTCAGGTGAGACTGAAGAGGTGACTTAGATGATGATGAAACGTTTCTCTCAATAAACATGTTCAGATGAACTGATTCACCTTTCTGTGATCTTACCTGGATTATTGAGCATGCATAAACATAATATGATAATATAATATGATGAGGAATAATATGATGGTGTAATATGATGAGGAATAATATGATGGTGTAATATGATGAGGAATAATATGATGGTGTAATATGATGAGGAATAATATGATGGTGTAATATGATGAGGAATAATATGATGGTGTAATATGACGAGGAATAATATGATGGTGTAATATGATGAGGAATAATATGATGGTGTAATATGATGAGGAATAATATGATGGTGTAATATGACGAGGAATAATATGATGGTGTAATATGACGAGGAATAATATGATGGTGTAATATGATGAGGAATAATATGATGGTGTAATATGATGAGGAATAATGTGATGGTGTAATATGATGAGGAATAATATGATAGTGTAATATGATGAGGAATAATATGATGGTGTAATATGACGAGGAATAATATGATGGTGTAATATGACGAGGAATAATATGATGGTGTAATATGATGAGGAATAATATGATAGTGTAATATGATGAGGAATAATATGATAGTGTAATATTATGAGGAATAATATGATGGTGTAATATGACGAGGAATAATATGATGGTGTAATATGACGAGGAATAATATGATGGTGTAATATGACGAGGAATAATATGATAGTGTAATATGACGAGGAATAATATGATGGTGTAATATGACGAGGAATAATATGATGGTGTAATATGATGAGGAATAATATGATGGTGTAATATGACGAGGAATAATATGATGGTGTAATATGACGAGGAACAATATGATGGTGTAATATGATGAGGAATAATATGATGGTGTAATATGACGAGGAATAATATAATATCTTGAGAACTAATGTGATAGTATAATATCAGGAGGAACGGCCAGTGGGTTGGATGGGTGCAGGTGGTCATGCTGCATCGTCAGAGGTTTTATTGGTTTTCTTCATGTGTGTGTGTGTGGGGGTGGGGGGTGGGGGGGGGGCATCAAATAATTAGCTCCTGGTTAACGTTACCAGAATAAAGTTTCTGATTCCATGTGTTCACCAGTAAATTACTATATCTCACAGGAATATATAACATTATGTTGTGTAAGGGGTTTAGAAGCTGGGAATATAAGGTCACCGTCCTCGGAGGTTGATGCCGATGGGAAAAGTGAGCTTTGGAGATGACCGTTTACCCCTGAGCCAGGCACTTCTCTTCATGCTGCTCAGCGGCCGTGGTCGGTGCTGTTTCAGCCAGCTGTGAGGGGAGGTGTGAGGCCCGGTGTCGCTGAGGGCAGAGCCGGGCCTCCTGGGAGTCAACCTTCCTCAGGAAACAGGTGGTGTGACGAGGCCCGGTACTGTAGTGAGGTGTGCTGAGAGCGACCCAGGTAGGACAGGCTGGTGTGGAAGATGAGCCCCGCATACCTCCTCCGTAACTCCTGCTCTTCTCTCCAGCCGTGCAGCTCCTCTGGTGCTCCTTCCTCCGACTGCTGTCCCCTCCTCTGACTCTGGTGCTCCTTCCTCCGACTGCTGTCCCCTCCTCTGACTCTGGTGCTCCTTCCCCTGGCTGCTGTCCCCTCCTCCGACTCTGCTGTCCCCTCCTCTGACTCTGGTGCTCCTTCCCCTGGCTGCTGTCCCCTCCTCCGACTCTGGTGCTCCTTCCTCCGACTGCTGTCCCCTCCTCTGACTCTGCTGTCCCCTCCTCTGACTCTGGTGCTCCTTCCCCTGACTGCTGTCCCCTCCTCCAACTCTGGTGCTCCTTCCTCCGACTGCTGTCCCCTCCTCCGACTCTGCTGCTCCCTCCTCTAACTGCTGTCCCCTCCTCTGACTCTGGTGCTCCTTCCCCTGACTGCTGTCCCCTCCTCCGACTCTGCTGCTCCTTCCTCCGACTGCTGTCCCCTCCTCTGACTCTGCTGCTCCTTCCTCTGACTGCTGTCCCCTCCTCCGACTCTGCTGCTCCTTCCCCTGACTGCTGTCCCCTCCTCTGACTCTGGTGCTCCTTCCTCCGACTGCTGTCCCCTCCTCCGACTCTGGTGCTCCTTCCTCTGACTGCTGTCCCCTCCTCTGACTCTGCTGCTCCTTCCTCCGACTGCTGTCCCCTCCTCTGACTCTGGTGCTCCTTCCCCTGACTGCTGTCCCCTCCTCCGACTCTGGTGCTCCTTCCTCTGACTGCTGTCCCCTCCTCTGACTCTGCTGCTCCTTCCTCTGACTGCTGTCCCCTCCTCCGACTCTGGTGCTCCTTCCTCCGACTGCCGTCCCCTCCTCTGACTCGGGTGCTCCTTCCCCTGACTGCTGTCCCCTCCTCTGACTCTGCTGCTCCTTCCCCTGACTGCTGTCCCCTCCTCTGACTCTGGTGCTCCTTCCTCCGACTGCTGTCCCCTCCTCCGACTCTGGTGCTCCTTCCTCTGACTGCTGTCCCCTCCTCCGACTCTGGTGCTCCTTCCTCTGACTGCTGTCCCCTCCTCCGACTCTGGTGCTCCTTCCTCTGACTGCTGTCCCCTCCTCCGACTCTGCTGCTCCTTCCTCTGACTGCTGTCCCCTCCTCCGACTCTGGTGCTCCTTCCTCCGACTGCCGTCCCCTCCTCTGACTCTGGTGCTCCTTCCCCTGACTGCTGTCCCCTCCTCTGACTCTGGTGCTCCTTCCCCTGACTGCTGTCCCCTCCTCTGACTCTGGTGCTCCTTCCTCTGACTGCTGTCCCCTCCTCCGACTCTGCTGCTCCCTCCTCCAACTGCTGTCCCCTCCTCTGACTCTGGTGCTCCTTCCCCTGACTGCTGTCCCCTCCTCCGACTCTGCTGCTCCTTCCTCCGACTGCTGTCCCCTCCTCTGACTCTGCTGCTCCTTCCTCTGACTGCTGTCCCCTCCTCCGACTCTGCTGCTCCTTCCCCTGACTGCTGTCCCCTCCTCTGACTCTGGTGCTCCTTCCTCCGACTGCTGTCCCCTCCTCCGACTCTGGTGCTCCTTCCTCTGACTGCTGTCCCCTCCTCTGACTCTGGTGCTCCTTCCTCCGACTGCTGTCCCCTCCTCTGACTCTGGTGCTCCTTCCCCTGACTGCTGTCCCCTCCTCCGACTCTGGTGCTCCTTCCTCTGACTGCTGTCCCCTCCTCTGACTCTGCTGCTCCTTCCTCTGACTGCTGTCCCCTCCTCCGACTCTGGTGCTCCTTCCTCCGACTGCCGTCCCCTCCTCTGACTCGGGTGCTCCTTCCCCTGACTGCCGTCCCCTCCTCTGACTCTGCTGCTCCTTCCCCTGACTGCTGTCCCCTCCTCTGACTCTGCTGCTCCTTCCTCCGACTGCTGTCCCCTCCTCCGACTCTGGTGCTCCTTCCTCTGACTGCTGTCCCCTCCTCTGACTCTGGTGCTCCTTCCTCTGACTGCTGTCCCCTCCTCTGACTCTGGTGCTCCTTCCTCCGACTGCTGTCCCCTCCTCCGACTCTGGTGCTCCTTCCTCCGACTGCCGTCCCCTCCTCTGACTCGGGTGCTCCTTCCCCTGACTGCTGTCCCCTCCTCTGACTCTGCTGCTCCTTCCCCTGACTGCTGTCCCCTCCTCTGACTCTGCTGCTCCTTCCTCCGACTGCTGTCCCCTCCTCCGACTCTGGTGCTCCTTCCTCCGACTGCTGTCCCCTCCTCCGACTCTGGTGCTCCTTCCTCTGACTGCTGTCCCCTCCTCCGACTCTGGTGCTCCTTCCTCCGACTGCCGTCCCCTCCTCTGACTCTGGTGCTCCTTCCCCTGACTGCTGTCCCCTCCTCTGACTCTGGTGCTCCTTCCTCTGACTGCTGTCCCCTCCTCTGACTCTGGTGCTCCTTCCTCCTCTGACTGCTGTCCCCTCCTCTGACTCTGGTGCTCCTTCCTCTGACTGCTGTCCCCTCCTCTGACTCTGGTGCTCCTTCCTCCTCTGACTGCTGTCCCCTCCTCCGACTCTGGTGCTCCTTCCTCCGACTGCTGTCCCCTCCTCTGACTCTGGTGCTCCTTCCTCCGACTGCTGTCCCCTCCTCTGACTCTGGTGCTCCTTCCTCCGACTGCTGTCCCCCTCCTCTGACTCTGGTGCTCCTTCCCCTGACTGCTGTCCCCTCCTCTGACTCTGGTGCTCCTTCCCCTGACTGCTGTCCCCTCCTCTGACTCTGGTGCTCCTTCCCCTGACTGCTGTCCCCTCCTCTGACTCTGCTGCTCCTTCCCCTGACTGCTGTCCCCTCCTCTGACTCTGGTGCTCCTTCCCCTGACTGCTGTCCCCTCCTCTGACTCTGCTGCTCCTTCCCCTGACTGCTGTCCCCTCCTCTGACTCTGGTGCTCCTTCCTCCTCTGACTGCTGTCCCCTCCTCTGACTCTGGTGCTCCTTCCTCCCCTGACTGCTGTCCCCTCCTCTGACTCTGGTGCTCCTTCCTCCTCTGACTGCTGTCCCCTCCGCTCCCAGATGTGCCACATTACTTCCACAGCTGCTGTCTCCATTAATGTTCCCCGTCACAGCTGGCAGCTCGCACACCCTCATTTTCAGCTCTTCACCCTCTCCTTCCCTGTGTGTGTCTGTGTAGAGGTGTGTGTGTGTGTGTAGAGGTGTGTGTGTGTGTGTAGAGGTGTGTGTGTGTGTGTGTGTGTGTGTGTGTGTGTGTGTGTGTGTGTGTGTGTGTGTAGAGGTGTGTGTGTGTCTGTGTAGAGGTGTGTGTGTGTCTGTGCAGAGGTGTGTGTGTGTGTGTAGAGGTGTGTGTGTGTGTGTAGAGGTGTGTGTGTGTGTGTGTGTGTGTGTGTGTGTGTGTAGAGGTGTGTGTGTGTCTGTGTAGAGGTGTGTGTGTGTGTCTGTGTAGAGGTGTGCGTGTGTGTGTGTGTGTGTAGAGGTGTGTGTGTGTGTAAAGGTGTGTGTGTGTGTCTGTGTAGAGGTGTGTGTGTGTGTGTGTGTGTGTGAGTGTAGAGGTGTGTGTGTGTGTGTAGAGGTGTATGTGTGTGTGTGTAGAGGTGTGTGTGTGTGTGTGTGTGTGTGTGTGTGTGTGTGTGTGTGTGTGTGTGTGTGTGTGTGTGTAGAGGTGTGTGTGTGTGTGTGTAGAGGTGTGTGTGTGTGTAGAGGTGTATGTGTGTGTAGAGGTGTGTGTGTGTGTGTGTAGAGGTGTGTGTGTGTGTGTGTGTAGAGGTGTGTGTGTGTGTGTGTGTAGAGGTGTGTGTGTGTCTGTGTAGAGGTGTGCGTGTGTGTGTGTGTAAAGGTGTGTGTGTGTGTGTCTGTGTAGAGGTGTGTGTGTGTGTGTGTGTGTGTAGAGGTGTGTGTGTGTGTGTGTGTGTAGAGGTGTGTGTGTGTGTAGAGGTGTGTGTGTGTGTGTGTGTAGAGGTGTATGTGTGTGTAGAGGTGTGTGTGTGTGTGTGTGTGTGTGTGTGTGTGTGTGTGTGTGTGTGTGTAGAGGTGTGTGTGTGTGTGTGTGTGTGTGTAGAGGTGTGTGTGTGTGTAGAGGTGTGTGTGTGTGTGTGTGTGTGTGTGTAGAGGTGTGTGTGTGTGTGTGTGTGTAGAGGTGTGTGTGTGTGTGTGTGTGTGTGTGTGTAGAGGTGTGTGTGTGTGTGTGTGTGTGTGTGTGTAGAGGTGTGTGTGTGTGTGTGTAGAGGTGTGTGTGTGTGTGTGTGTGTGTGTGTGTGTAGAGGTGTGTGTGTGTGTGTGTGTAGAGGTGTGTGTGTGTGTGTGTGTGTAGAGGTGTGTGTGTGTGTGTGTGTGTGTGTGTGTGTGTGTGTGTGTGTGTGGAGGTGTGTGTGTGTGTGTGTGTGTGTGTAGAGGTGTGTGTGTGTGTGTGTGTAGAGGTGTGTGTGTGTGTGTGTAGAGGTGTGTGTGTGTGTGTGTGTGTGTGTGTGTAGAGGTGTGTGTGTGTGTGTGTGTGTGTGTGTGTGTGTGTGTGTGTGTGTGTGTGAGGTGAAGCAGCTGTTGGCTCTCTACTTCCCAGTAAAACTATAGTAGCATTGGTGTGAGGAGGGAACCAGCAGATTTACTCAGTCATGGAGGTGTCATCAACAGCTCTGCTCATGCTTGTCCGCCACGCGTGTGCACAGGGACATACACACACACACGTACGTGTACACGAGTACGTGTGCGCACACACACACACACACACACACACCGCCGTCATCACCAGTACCACTCTTTCCTATTTAAAACAGCCCCGCCTGAGAAGATTTCAATAATCTTCTCTCCACAGTGGGCTGTTTTTCCAACACATTTCCCAGGCCAGCTTCCAGCTCCACTACCCTCCCACCCCCACCCCCACCCCCACCCCACACCCCACCATCTACATCTTCTCCACAGCCACCCCAAACCCCACCGCCACCAACCCCACCCCCACCCCACACCCCACCATCTACATCTTCTCCACAGCCACCCCAAACCCCACACCGTCCCAATGTGTGCCTTGTGTGCATGTGTGTGTGTGTGTGTGTGTGCATGTGTGTGTGTGTGTGTGTGCGTGTGTGCGTGTGTGCGTGCGCATATGTGTGCAATACAAACATCTCAATAAACGGTTGAGACGTACAGCAGCCGCCATTAGGAGTAAATATTTAATTTCTCATCACAGATACGACTCGTTCATTTTTAATGTGTTTCTGGGTTGTGATGAGGGGTGTGTACATATACAAACATACAGCAGTTGTGCTCATTAAAGCCTGGGCCATGTTGTGTGGCACTGAACTGCTCTGATGTGCATGTGTATCGGTGTTAATGTGTATCTCTGCTAATTACGTTTTAAATTTGGCACTGAAAGAATTAGTCAGTAAGGCAGATTACAGAAAAATTAATTATCATTGTTATGTGTAAGTTTGGAATTCATTAGTCTAAATGTAGTCAGTTATAACTGAATAGACTAGGCCGCCGTGGTGGCCGAGCGGAATAAACCGCCGTTCCTGCAGTCCGCTCGTCACGTGGCTGGGAGGTTGGTATCCCAGACTCGCCGTAACCGCTCACGGCCGGAGCGTCCACGGGGTAAGGCCTTCATTAGGCCACCCTTACCCGAGGGGTAGTGGGTGTAGGTCGGTGTAGTGTTCGGGGACTCGTCGTTCTCCAGCGACCCCTCTGGCCCATCCGGGCGCCTGCAGCCAAAGCATTCTCCCTACGTCTCCTTCGCGGCCTGAAGGTGATGTAATCCATTCGAGGAGGCTTCACGTGTAAAATAGCGAGAGCAGCCGACACGAGTTTGAAGGAAGCTGGTGTTACGACTATCTCCTTCCTGTGGAAACGTGAGCCAGCGGAGTGATTCGGCAAGAGTTCCGGCCATATGCCATTGGGTTAATCGGCTGGGATAAGGGGGAAAAGTAGAAATAAATTTATAAAATAAAATAAATAACTTAACAGACCTCAGAATTTAGTAGTTTTGTTGGCTTCATCAGAACGCGACCTCCACCGCGCACTGGGGCGGTTTGACGCTCAGTGTGAAATGGCCGGGATGAGAGTCAGCACCTCCAAGTCTGAGGCCACGGTTCTCTACCGGAAAATGGATTGTTCCCTCCGGGTTGGGGATGAGTTGTTGCCTCAAGTGAAGGAGTTCAAGTATCTCGGGGTCTTGTTCACCAGTGAGGGTAGGATGGAGCAGGAGATTGACAGGTGGGTTGGTGCAGCATCAGCAGTAATGTGGACGTTGTACCGGACCGTTGTGGTGAAGAGGAAGCTGAGCCAGAAGGCAAAGCTCTCAATTTACCAGTCAGTCTTGGTTCCAACCCTCACCTATGGTCAGGAGCTTTGAGTGGTGACCGAAAGGGTGAGATCGAGGATATAAGAGGCTGAAATGAGTTTCCTCCGTAGGGTGTCTGGGCTCAGCCTTAGAGATAGGGTGAGGAGCTCGGACATCCGGAGGGAGCTTGGAGTAGAGCTGCTGCTCCTTCACGTCGAAAGGAGCCAGAGGAGGTGGTTCCGGCATCTGATTAGGATGCCTCCTGAGCGCCTTCCTTTGGAGGTTTACCGGCATGGCCAACTGAGAGGAGACCCCGGGGTAGAGCCAAAACTCGATGGAGGGACTACATGTCCAATCTGGCCTGGGAACGCCTTGGGATCCCCCAGGAGGAGCTGGAGGGTGTTGCTGGAGAGAGGGACGTCTGGAGTGTCCTACTTAGCTTGCTGCCACCGTGACCCGACCCCGGAGGAGCAGCTGAAGATGAGATGAGATGAGATAATTTAATATAATTTCAGTAATCGATTAATTATTTCAGTCATTTATCAAGTAAAAATACCAAATATTTGCCAATGCCACAAATTTTCTTTCCTTTCTATGATTCATATTGTTATAAAATGAATCTTTTAGGGTTTTTAGGCGGCTGGTCAGGCGAGGTAAACAGTCTTAAGGTGTCACTTTGGGTTCTGGGAACTTTTGTCAACACTTCTGACGTGTTGAGTCGACTAAAGGATTCATCGATTAGTAATAAAGACTGCCGACCGGTTTTCCACCCGCATAGAAGTATCAGGTGAAAGGTGCCAACCAGTTTTGCCGAGAGTTTTTTAAGAAATGTATGAAGAAGTAAAACTCCAGTATTTTCAAAACGAAACCTTCCACTGTCAGGAGTCAAGCCGAGCGACGGACACCAGAGTTTGTAAGATTGATTCAGTGCTGCGTGAGTTAGCATTAGCTGTCTGCTTCGCGCCGAGCTACAACGCAACGTTTTGCCAAGTCACATCCATTGGCATGGCTCTTCTACAGCACCGACAGGCTCGGTGTCTGAACCCCCCCCCCCCCGTTATGAAACGGCTGTCTCAGGCGCCACGCCTTTCTGCATTCTGTTTTACACTTCTCTCCGACTCTGTCGTCTCCCTGCGACATCCCGCTCCTCGTGGGATCACAGAGCCCGGTGGTTAGAAAGGTATTGATATCTCTATAATTCCGTGATGGTGCTCAGGCTGAGGCTCTCTTGACTCCTCTCATAACTTCCTGGGTTAGATTAAAGAATAATAATGCCTGAACGTTCATTTAAGATGTGAGCTGTGATCTTCCATCCTTCTCCACACCCCGTCCCCAGCGGACGCCACGTTGTTGGGGACCGGGTTCCCTTAAAGCTTATGGCCACTATACGTCACCGTTCTGACGGGCTCCAATCTCTAAAGGATTATTGCACTGGCCACGGCTGTTGGCACACACACACACACATATTATATATGGATATACACACACACACACATGCACACACATGGGCAAACAAACAGCAGTGAGGAGGGGTGGGGGTAGTAGTGTGAGCGTTAGACATGAGGGGAACAGGACTAGGAGGACCCGTCCTATCAGAAGCCATGACCCAGCCCTGCCTGCCTCCCCAGATAACAGAATTACTGCAAATTGAACTTTGGGCTTTTCTATCTGTCTCTCTCCACTTCTCTCTCTGTCTCTCTGTCTCTCTCTCTTGCTCCCTCGCTTCCTCTCTACTACCCTCCTCTTTCTTATCCTCTGTCACTCAGTCTCTCTTTATCACCACACTTTGCCATTTCTCTCTCTCTTTCGCTCTCTCACTCACCTACATCTTCTTCTCCTCTTTCCTCGTCACCTCCGCGGATGCTCTCTACGGGTCTGGGATATACGAGTTGATCTGCCCATGAGGGGGGAGGGGGGGAGAGGGAGAGAGAGAGAGAGAGAGGACATGGATAGACAGCTAGATGGATGGCTGGTTAGGCAGAGTGATGGCCGAAGAGAGACGAATGGCGAATCAAAGAGGAGAGGAAACGGCCTGATGTGGATGGAATGGAAAAGAGATGCTCTCCAACAGGAGGGAGAGGTGGAGGTGAAACAGAAGGAGTGGAGTTAAGAGATGAAAACCATGGCAAACGGGATGAATCGAGTCGGGAGGAAGACTCAAGGGAGGCTCTGTGCTCCCCAACACCTTCTCTAATTAGGAAATATGATATTAAGAGAGGGCTGAGGAGGATTAACTGTGGGAGATAATGGTTTTATCTGTGGACGCCACAGAATTATAGAGACAATTACCAAAGACCCATCAAGGTTGCCAATCCAGAACTAAAAGGTGCTAAAATGCCCCAGGCTATGATTTGCACTACTAATAAAAAAACTAAAACAGAATTACACAGAGGGCTTTTAGCATTTTTACAGTTGGCGGAAGAGGAGAAAAATAGTGGTCTTCATTCTCATGAAAGAATGCGGTGGTAATGGACCTGCAAAACAACGGGCAGGCAGAGCTGAAGATGCAGATCCATCTAACTGGAGGCTTCTTCAATGGAGTTATAGTTATATTTATTATACGTGGACATACTGTGGATATATTTCCATTTGTTTGCATGAATTTGGGCCATGGTGGACGTTTGCGTCCGACCTGAACTCCTAGACGGGCGTG
The DNA here is from genome assembly GCF_029633865.1 of Lampris incognitus. NCBI lineage: Eukaryota > Metazoa > Chordata > Actinopteri > Lampriformes > Lampridae > Lampris > Lampris incognitus. The sequence goes on from NC_079218.1 coordinate 4,794,165, forward strand.
GGGGCCCGTGAAAGAGCGTTCATGATGATTTCAAACACGCCCGTTCTGACCTTCAGTGGTTTGCTCCGACTGTTTCACGGGCGCTCTGTTTAAATGATGTTGTACAAAGGAAAAATCGGGAAAAATTACTCACAAATACAGTAATTGGTTGTTATGGTGGAATTGCGATAGTCTCTTAGGAAATCTGGTTGTCCCGGATACCGTTTCTCAAGCTCCAGGTATTTGGCACATCTTCAAATGAATATCTGAGCATCCATTCAACATTCTTTAGCCGATGAAAACAAATCAAGGTCTCACGCTGGGTTTACACCCAACATGGTGCCAGACTTCAGCACAGCACGAATCAAAGAAAAGTGAATGGAGAGCGGCGATATGGCGACAAGCAATATTCAAGATTCAGTTGCCATATCAGGAATCAGGAACAGTTTGTCATTTCCCCCAGCCCACAGCAGTACAACACAAAGACAAAAACACATCCAAAACTACAAGAACACACATATCCAAACTAGCACATATATCTAAACTAAACAAAAAATCACTGTCCAGGGGAACGGACGCCAGCCAGGCGGAACCGCCAGTCTGCATGGGCTAGCAGTTAGCTTAGCCTGCCCCGCCTCCACGTCCCGACAGACCGCCCATGGTGTTTCCTGCTCGGGTGCAACTCTGGGCAGGGGTCGCAGTCTGAATGCAGCATGCCAGGCTCCCTCAGCCGACCCAATGCCAGCCAGCTCTCCCAGCCTGACGCCCCCAACACACCTCCCCGCACTCCACATGATGACACCAAAAACACCACAGTCAACGCTAGGTGAGGCCGCCGCCAGACCTCCCTCTGTGTGATCGGAACTGCAGGGGCCTCATGTATCAGTCGTTACTATGGGCAAATTTGTGTTGTACACACCCATGGGATTTTTTAGCCCTGAAGTTTGTCTCAGAGACCAGTGTAGAACCTGGGTAACCCCTGAATTTAGACACCGATTGGCTAACACTGATGTCTTTGCAGGCCTGGGTCATTGCTCATTGCAAGAGGTAGACAATAGATGTTAGGAGGAAGGAATTACAAATAACCATCATGCTTTGCTAGTGCCTGTCAGACAATCTTGAGAGCTAAAAAATTCCATGGGTGTGTAAGAACAAATTTGCCCGTGGTATCGATTGATACATGAGGCCCCAGGTCTGCATGGGCTAGTAATTAGCTTAGTCTGCCCCGCTTCCGTGTCCTGTTAGACTGCCCTTGGTGTGTCCTCGTTGGATGCAGCCTCGTTGGATGCAGCTGTGCTCAGGGCCGTGGTCCCCGGGCCCACAGGACACAGCAGACCAAGCTCTCCCAGCCGATCCAGCGCCAGCTCTCCCTGCCATCAAACGAAGACAAAACTTAGACGCAGACATGGACAAAGACTCTGCATGGACGGTACTGGGTGAGGCTGCCGCAAACGTGAATTCGCGCCACCATCTTCCCACACCGGAAGTGGAAACATACCAACTTTACGGTTGATTTGGAATTTGTTTCAGCGGGCTCAAAGATAGTAACAGTAAACATATAATCACACAGTGTACACAAGAAGTGTCCTCAAAAACATGCTGTTACAAATATATCACAATAGTTCCACTAATGCAACCCATATGTCCCGTGCCTTTAAAGTGGCAAATTAAAGTGCATGTGCTTAAGGAGACTGTGCTTGTACAACCAGTGAAGCATTTAGGATGTGGATTGCTGCAGGGTAAGTGCTGTTGTGGAAGCGAGGTGTTCCGGTCTTAATACTGCGCAGTCTTTCACCCGGAGGGAGATGTTTGAATAGGGGGTCGGCCGGGTGTGAGGAGTCCTTTAAAACTTGAAAACCTTTCCGCTGAATGCGGATGTGGTATAATTCAGAGATGGTGGGGAGTTCTAAGCCAATTATTTTTGAAGCTGTGAGCACGACTGTCCAACAGTTTTTTTTCTCATTGGCTGTAGAATTGCCTTACCATACAGTCATTGAGAAAGTGAGCACACCTTCTATTACAGCTCTGCAAAACTGTAACATTTCAACCCTTGACCGTCCCAATTTCCTAAGCTGCCTTAGAAAGAATAGCCACTTTTTCACCTTGAGATACACGAAATTATCAGTTTGAAAGTGCTCAATTTCACCAACTACAATAGATTGACGCATAACACTATGCCTTAGCTGCTATCACATGCATGCCTGGGTCTAGCCTCTTTTTTACTAGGAAAGATGCGAGTGTGCTAATGTTGGCCTGCTGATGTTGGCTTGGTTGCCCCTGGTCAAGCATATTTCTGGACAATGTCCCCAAACTATCTTCACACTATTTATGCTGTTATTGCTTTGTGCAAAGTGATGCTATATTTGGCGTCACATTAGGTGTGAATGCAGCATAAGATTTCCGGGGCACTTCTGAGGCGCCACACCTGTGGGAACCAGCAGCAGTCTCCTTTGAATGTTTGAATGTTTTACCTGTTGTTCTTAGTCTGGTTGTTTTAGCTCCCTGTCTGGAGAGGAGGGACTTTTTTTTTCTTGTCCTGTTGTCTGTCACATTGTCATTCTACTATCATGGATGTTGCAAACTTTTTTCTTGTGATATTGGTCTTTTTTATGGCCATCTTTGGTCTACAGCACGACCAGCCTCACAGACTCAAATACAGCTGAAAATGTCTCATTCAGTGCCGTAATTCTGGAATTGTGGCTATGGATCCAGGCACTATTATACCATTGGTGATTTGGAAAGAAGGTTGTGTAATGTACCGTAGAACCAGGACTGTTCAGGTGAGGAAGAGGGAAGGAAGGGAGGAGTATACCAGAGACTGTGAGATGACAACAGCTGTGTCGTATACCCCTGCCCTCGATTATGCTCGCTAATGTGCAGTCGCTAAGGAATAAGATGGATGAACTGACAGCAAGTGCAAGGTTTCTGTTGGAGTACAGAAAGGCCTGACTCTTCACTCTCACTGAAACCTGGCTCAAAGGCCAAGACTCCAACTCTTGAAATCGAAGGCTTTGTGCTGCCCTTGATATTGTATTGGACCCTCATAAGACTGGTAAAGTATAGGGAGAGGAATGTGTTTATATGTTAACAACCACTGGTGTAAGACTGTGGTTGTACGTGAAACTGTGCAGCCTTGACATCAAGTTCTCTGCACCCTTTTTATCTGCCAAGAGAATTTACACAAGTATTATAGTTGTTTATGTCCGCCCTAAAGCAAATGTGGACAATGCAACATCAGTCATTATTAGAGGGATGCAGTGTTTACAAAGCATATCCTCTGATGCACCTAACTTGATTATGGGGGATTTTATCCACTGTTCTATGGATAAGTCCCTCAGTCACTTTTTTCAATACGTTACCTGTCCTATGAGACATGGTAAGGTGCTTGACCTTTGTTATGGGACCATCAGAGGAGACTACAAATCTTATTGCAAAGCTCCTTTAGGGGGTGTCCGGCTGGCTTGGCAGTCTATTCCGTTGCCTACCAACATGGTGATCGCCGGTTCGAATCCCCATGTTACCTCCGGTTTGGTCGGGCGCCCCTACAGACACAATTGGCCGTGTCTGCGGCTGGGAAGCCGAATGTGGATATGTGTCCTGGTCACTACACTAGCGCCTCATCTGGTCGGTCGGGGCACCTGTTCGGGGGGGGGAGGGACTGGGGGCAATAGCGCGGTCCTCCCACGTGCTACGTCCTCCTGGCGAAACTCCACTGTCAGGTGAAAAGAAGCGGCTGGCGACTCCACATGTATGGGAGGAGGCACGTGGTAGTCTGCAGCCCTCCCTTAAACAGCTGCTGAATCAGACGAAACTAACCTTTTATCAAACAGACAGTGCTAAAGAAGAGGGAGATAAAACTAGCTGAACTGAAGTATAAAGATAAAGTGGAGGGTGAGCTGAGAAGTGGTAACTCATGTGCAGTCTGGAAAGGCATTAAATCTATGGTTGGAATGCAAAATAAAAAGAAATGTGAAGGGCTTTGATATGTCTGGCACTGAATTGGCAGAAGAGTTCAATCATTTTTATCCAAGGTTTGATGCACAGAATTTTAATCATGAACTCTCTGAGTTCTGCGACAGGGTAGTGGGCTGTAGGATACAGATTGATGAAGCCACAGTATATAAATAATTTAGCCTTTTCAAGGAGAGGAAAAGTCCTGGTCCTGACTGCGTTGGGGGTAAACTCAGTCCTCTTTGGAACCGCAGAAGGTACCCAGACTTTGGAAGGAATCTACTGTGGTTCCAGAGGCCATCACCAAAGACATTTAATGATTATTGGCCCATGGTTCTTACTCCCCTTGTAATGAAAACTTGTGAACACATTGTTAAAAATTAGATTTTAGACATGACACAGGGCAGACTAGACCCCCTTCAGTTTGTGTATAAGACATGGGGAGGGGTTGAAGATGCTACTGCAATCCTGTTAAATCTTGTTCTGAGGCATCTGACTGCTCTTCGTTGATTTCTCTTCAGCTTTTAATTGTATTTAGCCTCACATCCGTGCACATAGGCTGTTAAAATTTTTTACTTTGTATTTTAATATTGTTTGTTGGTTAATGTATTTTTTAACATACAGAGAAGAGAGTTTGAGTGAATGGTTCTCTGTCTAGTACACTCTCATCTTCCACAAGGTCTCCTCAGGGCTGTGTCTTCCCCCACTTTTATTTGTCTTGTATACAGATGACGGTCACTTATCATAAAGACAGGTATGTGCTTAAGTATGCAGATGACACTGTACTAGTCAGCCTTTTGCATGATGAGGAACAGAGTCAGGGACCAGTGGTTGGATAATTTGTCAGTTAGTTTGAACGGTCTTTCTGAATGTTTCTGAGACCAAAGAGGTGTTCATTCACTTAGCAGGAGACCTACTTCTACTTCTCTTGTTCCTGCCATAATTTCAAGGCAACCTGTGACAGTAGTCCAGCAGTACAAATTCTTGGGAGCCATCCTGGATGATAAACCTATGTTTGATGCCAACACTGCTTTTTATTTGTAAAAAGCTCAGAAGTTGTAATGTTGACAAGTCTCTGCTGGAAGCCTTCTATACTTTGTGTATTGAGTCCATTTTAACATCCACTATGATCTGTTGGTTTGGTAATCTCAGTCTAAAAAAACAAAATCTTGCTGGGAAAAACTGTGAATGTGTGCCGTAAAGTGACTGGTGTAAATTTAAACGATCTTTGTCATCTGTACCAAGTCAGAGCCGCACAGAAAGCTCAGGCCATCTTAATGGACTCCATCCATCCATTATCCAAATCCATTATCCTGCTCTCTGGGTTGCGGGATGCTGGAGCCTACACAGTGGCTTTAATTTGCTCCCCTCAAGGCGGAGGTTTAACAGATATATGAGGGTCTTTTATTCAACCAGTTACTGTCTTTTTAAACAAATTGAGACTGTGACTAACTATCGCGTCTTCTGATGGTTCTGGTGATAAGTGACAATGACGGTAGTGATGTTGTCGCTAACTGTGTACTTGTATTTATGTGTGTATGTATGCCTATATTATATGTATATTGTAGGGATACCATTGTAATATTACTGACTGCTGTTGTAAACCAAATTGGCCCTCGGGGACGTTAAAGCTTTACTCTAAGACAAGGGACTGATAACAACTGCAGCCACATTGGCCGTGTTTTCCTCTTTTAATATTTGAATGTTGATTGAAAAACGAAACGACATCAGCATGATATAGTTTTGAAACTGTGATTAAACGAACGATCACAGGAAGTCTGGGAGCACAATGCCTAAATAGACCAAATTCCCATGTCGTCGTGGTAACAAGGCCCTGCACTTCCGTGGATAATGTCACATACAGGCATTGTTGGTTTTTGATTGAATGAATGAAAAACGAAACAAAAAGCCCAATTTTCATCCAGACAACAATTCTTTACCTTCTTTATATATGATGACAGTAATGCTACGTTAATCTAAGTCATCAATGCTGGTGGCCTAGCTGTACCTGTACATATGTGCTAGCAGGTTAGGGAACCAGCTAGACGTGTCATCCAATTTCCTCACTCATTCGTCCATAAAGAGGACAAGGGTTTCTGCTACAGCATAGTCAGTCAAGATACTCGGTTAGTCAAGATACTCGGTGTAAAAACTCCCGATGCCGCAGCGCAGTGGAGAAACGGCTGAACTAAAACCTCCGACTATCCAAACGTGTGCAGATGCCAACCTGCAGAACGCCTGTCTGAATGTCTGGGTATCTATGGGCACGTTTCGGGGGGGGGGGGCAGTTTATGAATGCGCCTTTTGACCTGAGGGAGGTTAATGGGATGAATCTGAGCGGTAAAACGGCATACGCGGTTGTGAAATTCTCAAACGGGAGGAGGAAAAGAAAGACAAAAGGAAGAACTGCCAGTTTCTCTGTTTTATTTCAGAATCCGGTGAGGGATCTGACTGGAGTGACATGTTGCCCAGTTGGACCCTGACAATCTGAGGTCGTTTGGAGAGTTTTTAGCTGCTCTTTTCATTTCTCCAAACTGCACCCCCCCCCCCACACACACACACACACCACCACCACCACTACCTCCGCCCCCCGGCCCTTCACTGTTTTTACATTTCTCAGTTTGCATCCACCCCGTTATTTTTTTCTACCCCCTCTCCCGAGCGGGAAGCTGTTGCCATTGTAACCACAAGTGTTGTCTGTTCCTCTCTCTCTCCCTCGTCTTTCTGAGTCTCTCTCATCTCTCTTTCTATTTCCTCTACACACACCGGTATCCCTTCTCTCTTTCTCGCTGTCTCTCTCTCTCTCTTCGCTTCGCTGTGACTGACTGCCTGTCTTCCTCTCTCTCTCTCTTCGCTTCGCTGTGACTGACTGCCTGTCTTCCTCTCTCTCTCTTGGCAGCGATGTGATAAATATTTATGTCCACAGAACAGAGCGGGTGGGGGTATGAAGGTATGGTGTGGGGGGGCTGGAGTAGCTCTTAAAGAGCTAAAGGAATTGGAATTTGTGAGTGTTGCTGGAGTATCAGGGAGGATACACACACACACACACACACATATAAATACACACACACACAGACACACACACACATGTGGGCTGAACAGAAGGACATTGATTGTGGCGGCGGCCCCGGTGCTCTTTACAGACCTGTCTCGCTCGGGGTGGTGGAGGGAGGCCTATGGCCGTCCGCCCTCCCCGGGGGCTCTTCTATATCTATTATGGGTGGGTGTGGGTGTGGGTGTGGGTGTGGGTGTGGAGGCTTGCGCCGTGTGCCAGTCAATTTTAATCATATAAAGCCATCTTGGGCTCTCACCGACTGCATGCTGGCTTTAAATCCAGCTGTCCTCAGTCTGCATGTGAACCCGCAGTAGCTTTCTGGATCAGTAACCGACTTGTATGAGACCAAAGGGAGGGCAAGAACCTTTTTTGTTTTCATCCTATAGAAGCTGATTGGAGGATCCTTCATTAAAGCCACTATGAGGAGTTTGGGCCCGTTCTCATCCCACGGCATCATGAAGTGATGCTGTTGACAGAGCTGTTTGTTGTGTGCAAGTTACCTTTCGGCGTCTGTAAGTGACGCGGCAGGATAACACCCCCACCCCCAACCACCCCCACCTTACCTTGCCCCTAGATTTACAAATGAAAGTAAATAAACGTTAACAAGCATTTCTGAATAAATTAATTGATGCTGAATATAATTTCTGTGGTACTTCTATATACGTGTCTCCGACGTGTGTTGTTGCTCAAAGGACGCCTGAAGTGTTGCATCTCGGTCGCCCTGTGGGAAGTCCAGTCCTCCGAGATGGCCGGACATCTGTCAAAGTCGACCCCTGATAGGCGACACCGTGGGATGAGAATGAGCGGGGGGTTTGGGGATTTTTGCGGACAGCAGTGGCCGGGCTTTCCTAGGAGCACGATGTGAATTCGCGTAAGCTTTGTTGCAAAGCTTCTCCGCTCAGAGACGAGTGAGAGACGGGGGGGGGGGGGGTGTTTTGGAAAAACAAGTAAGATGCACAGCGATGAGCTAAGCCGTCTCTAATTGTAGCTATGTTCGCCGTCTGTGCGCGGTAAATCATATTGTCAGATTTGGTGGGAAATGTGACTCAGAGTGTGCGGTCATTTCATAACAACATCCAGTGTTTTTGCCGGTAGTCTCATCTGCTCACGTCCGTCATGTAGAGGCATCAAAATGAAACTGAGGACGGTAACCGGCAGAAACCCCTCGTAGCAGCTTTAAAGTGCGTGGCACGGTGCGGCGGGTTGATTCCAGTTTTACTGTGCGATATCGGAGCACGCTGTGTCCGTGTTACTGGAGTTTGGATGTGGTATGCGGGTATTTACACAACTGAGGATCCTCTCACAATAACAAAATCTGGCAGTCTTTTACAGAGTCGTGAACCATGAAGTCTTGTTTTTGCAGGAACTCCCCATTTAAATCGAGTGACGGAACCCCCCCCCCCGCCGTAGCCCCTCCCACCTCACCCCCCCCCCAACCTCGTCTTTCCAAATTCTGTGGTTGTGGTTGCACGCTGAAAGAAGTGTGTTTGTCCACAGTCTCTGTCCTTAATTCACACCAAAATTACACGCATTAGTAACTATGGGACAAAGCCAGGCTAAAGAGGGACACTTCTTTCAGGGAGTAGTGTGGGATGGTGCAGGCCTGGGGAACCAACTGCTGTTTTGCATTGCAATAGGCTGATAGTGTGGATACGGATGAAGTCATGGGGCTGGCCAGCCCTCAAGACTGAGTCTGAATGTGTGGAGGCCGTGGCTCCGTGGCTAATTATGTTTGCGAGAGAAAGACCAGACCGGCCCATTCTCAGCCATTCAGCAGCGATGGCACTGGAGGCCATTCAGGGTAAGGTAGAATGGACCCTGAATGGATCCTTCCAGAAATGCTGGGGGGAGAATAGCCGAAAGACAAAACAGGAGGAGGAATGTGATTATTGGATTGGATCCTTTTCCCAGAAAGCCAGAGTAAACGGTGTTGGCAAACACCGGGCCGAATGAGGGCGATAATAGAGTCGGCTGCCGGCTGCCTTTGGAGGACCTGGTACTGGTGCGGGTCTTCTCCAGGAGGGAATGTGTGCGGTATGAATAACAGTCACACCAGGAACACCAAACGGTTCAGCTCCTGGTCGGAAAGAGAGACAGTGGACAGCGGGGATCTGTACGAGGCTGTGTTAATACATGGCCTTGTTTACTGGTGTGTTTTTTATTGTTCTCTTAACCGCCCTCCGGCTCGCCGTTACTGGCCCAGTAATCTGTCTCACTTAAATCACCGGAGTTTACACCGAACACACATCTCTTGCTCCTGTTATCAGTCTCTCTCTCTCTCTCTCTCTCTCTCTCTCTCTCTCTCTCTCTCGCTCTCTCGCCCCCCCCCCCAATTTTTAGATATGGAGCACCTCGTGAACTCGGCTTCGCACTTGCTCAGAAACTGACATTTAGCCATACCATCTGTGTAGATTCGGCGGGGTCGCGACCCTTCCAAAACTGTTTGTGAGTCAGTTCATCTAAAGACGTAGGCTATTGTGAGACTTTAAAAAGAGTTTACCGTTTTTTGTTAATTAACATCATTATCTTCATTAGTAAGAATACTGGAAAAATCTGCTTTTTCCTGACCCACTACCACCACCACCACCACTATCCTCTCTAAGCCCCCCCCCTCATATTCTATCACTTGGTATCTTCCATGTAGTAGGATTTCACAGAAACCCCATCAACACAGGTGTAAGTAAGACGTTCTCTATCACCTCTAACCAGTTCAAACAAATGAATCTTTATATTAAAGTTCTGAAGTGTTTCTGATGCGGCAGCTTGCTTTTCTGGTGGCAAACTGTAACGAAACGAGAACAGTCAGTCTTGTCTCTCTGAGAAAGTTTAATTCACCGAAAAAGCAATTAAGTGGACTCGGTCTCGCCAAGGCAAGAGTGAGCCCAGAACATGAGTTACATGATTTTTTTTATATCGGGGGAGACAAACAACGTGCATATCAGGATGGAATGTGGTTTTCTGCTGACGCCAGACCAAGGGAGTAGTTTCTGTTATCTGCAGGTGCAAGCTATTCCTTCTTCCGCCATTGGAAGGTCATGCTAGCACGGGAGTTTCTTTCATTCTTGCTCTATGAGAAAAGGCCCTTACTGTCTCAGTACCATGGTTCCAGCAGAACCTGTATAAGTTTGTATTTTTCCATTACATCGGTTAGCTAAAAACAGGATTCAGATGAGCTAACTTTAGCCCCGTTTCAGTGTTAAGCATCCAGTCAGGAAACGACGTAAATATGCAACGTTAGCTACTTCAAGGAAAATACGCGGCCAATAATGGACCTACTTCCAGTGACAAACTTAGGCTACTTACTGTTCAAAACGAAGTCACATAGCCGTTGTGCTCGGCATCTGTGGACAGATGTAGGACAAGGGCACATCCAAAAAGACGTATTCTTGTGTCCCCTCTGGTGCTAGTATACAGTGAACGGGAAAATTCAGAGAAAGAGGTGATTGTGTGTGTGAATGATGTCGGTGGGCCGGTGTCTCCTGGAGGAGGTCAGCGGTGTCATGGGATTAAAAGTGCCACTAAACTCCCGGGCCCTTATATCACCTCCTCCACCTTGACTCGGGTGACCTTGGGCGCCAAGATTTTTAACTGTAGTATTTCTCCTGCAATTTTTATGTCTCCCCTAACCTTTTAAAAATGTTCTGCTCCCCTCTTCCTAAGTTTATAATATCCATCCATCACCCCGAAAGACCTAATCGGATTTTGGTGGCATTAAACAGCCAATAGCCCCTATCAGGGGAGAACCGCCACTGTAACCAGGTTTAGAGGGGAGCCCGGCATTTATCAAGTGTCAGGACGGAGGCACACACACACCAGACGTGGACGAGGCCCGGATATGTATGGACACTTATTCTCTACTCCCATAGGAATACACACAGGTTGGCGTGTATGGGGGGGTGGGGGGGGGTGGACTTGTCTCATTTTGTTTAGTGTCAAGCTGGACGTATGAGTTGATGGGCTTCCTTAAGCCGAAATGAGCTCCTCGCGGGTAGATCCTGTCCTCTAAAGCACTCGGGTGGGGGGCACGTTGTCCCCGCACCGCGACCGACAGCGAAATAAGGACGCGGATTGAGCGTCCCGTCGTGTGCAAAACGCTCCGTGTCCGTGAGTGGTGTGGCCCTCGTTATGGCCGAACGCGATGTCTATTTTAGACGTTTGTTGCGGAAATGAGAAATGTGCGTCGCCGCGGAAACAACGTCTCGTTTGTCGCTGTCTGAATCTGTCCAAATAGCTCTCCCCTTGAGGACGGATGGAGTATTGTGTGACGGCAACACTTTTGTCAGACCTGGCCATTGTGGATGTGGATTTGTCTGCTTGTTGGGGCAGATAAAGCGAGGGCCCGTCTTCCTCTGTAATGGTGTTGTGTCTTTGTGCAGACGAGGCGCTAAGTATCAGCTGATCTGAGTAATGAAGGCGCTGAAATGAGACGCTTTCAAGTGTCACACGCCCAAATCTGGTTGTAACCATTTGAGAGGGATGATGAAGCATGTGTGTGTGTGTGTGTGTGACCAGACGGGGGGGGGGATGTGATCAGTAATCATCTGGAAGGGGGAATAAGCCGCCTCATCAATCACGGGGTGTTCGTTAAAGGTTACGGCTCCACATCTGAGAGAATGCGTTGGGTCAGAGCGGAGGGAATAAAAAACTAATTATCCTTTATCATCAGCCAGAGGAGACTTGACGTGATTATTATTTTTTGTTGTTGTTGTTGTTTGAAGCGGATTTAGCCTTCCCGTCCCCGGGGATGAAATATATCAGGGAATCGTTTGGGTGTCCACCTGACACCGCGGCCCAGTTTCCTCTCTAAACGACCCTTCTGAGGGAAGATGGTTCGTTCCTCTCTCCGCAGTATCGATGAGTCGCCGCGTTGCACCTTCGCTCTTGCTGTTTATCTCCTGGTTAGGAGGAACCCCAGATGGAGGCGACGGGGCAGTTTTTCAAAGGTGTTTGTGTGGTCTTCATGAAAGGCCAAACGCTTTTTCTCTGATGTAGAATTTGGCCAATTCAGCATCTGGGTGGCGTGGCGGTCTATTCCGTTGCCTAAACTATAGAATCCGCTGTGGCGACCCCTGAGAAAGAGGGAACAAGCCGAAAGAAGAAGAGGATAAACCGTAACGACCACGGATGTGTAGACTCGCTAGCTCTTGGCTAACGGGTCGGACCCTTTAGTCGACCGGTTAATGCAGTCGTCTGTGGTGCGGGAGACCCGGGTTCGCGTCCCGGCCACCCCAGAATTTGCTGCAGTACTTTATATCCGTCATAGAAAATATACGAAGCACATTGTGTAAATAATGTAAAGTACAGACGGCTACATGGATAAGTTTCCATTTGAAGATACCCGGAGGACGTTCGGCGGGAGTTGAGACTGACATTACCGTCTTCAGGGTCGGTATCCTGGCAGACGTTTCATTTCTGAATTTTGTTGACACGACTCTGAGAGCAGGATAAGCGGCGAAGACAACGGATGGGTGGACTTGAGCCCAATCATCAGGCTCGCCGATCTGCAGAACCCCAAAATGTCCGTTCTCGTGTGTTTTCATACAGCGTCAGATTGTTTTTGGGGGGCATAGTAAAATACATTATGGTCCACACTGGGCAAAATGGGGCAACGCAGAGGTGTGATACCCTCGAATCAGCCGACAGGACTAGGTTGTCCCCCCCCCCCCTTCACTGTCGCCATACTTCAGTTCATTGGATATAGGACACTTCTTATTACTGACTCCAATTACCCGCCATCTTCCTTTGTCTACTGGACGTCGTGCTGGGTGGATGTTAACGGGCGGGGGCGGCGGGGGAGGGGGGGGGGAATTATGAAAAAGGAGACGGGAAGAATGAAGGGGAAGGAGATTGTTGGAGAAGGAGAGAGTGAAAGGCAAGTGGAAATCCATATACATGATTTATACCGGTGCGACTGAGCGCGGTAGGCAGGAGTTATCTTTTATTTATGAGGGCATCAGCGCCGAAGCGGCCAGATGTTAAGCTGTGTGGGGATCTCATCTAGCCGGAGCCGCTCTCTGGCAATAAAGCCTGGAGGGGAGGCTGCTTTCTGAGCCGGGGAGGGCTCTGGAAGGAGTATCTACAGAGGAGAGACGGGGCTCTGTCATCCTCAGACTGTCAAAGGCTTGGGGTTCGACAGTGTGGCAGGCACCGGGTGGGGCCGTCTCAAGGCCTCGGTCAGATTAGTCATCATTTCTTAAACCAGAGGCCGGAAGAAAAAAGAGAGAAGGTGAAAACACAAGTTGTTTTCTTGACTGCTGTTTTCTCTCCTCTCCGCTTAGAATTGGAGTGATACGGGAGATGTGCCTGTTTTTACCTCCATCCTCAGCATGATGATGATGATGATGATGATGATGATGTTATTCCACACTGAGACCTTGACTCTGACTTACACAGGTTTCTGCAGTGACGGCTTTCATTAGCATAATGAGTCTTATCAGCGCTGCTTAAAAAGAAACGATCATGATTTTTAACCTCTCTCTATGTATCTTTACACAGAGAGAGGGAGGGGGGGGGAGGGGGGGAGGGGGGGAGAAAGAGAGGGAGGGAGAGAATGTTGAAAATTGTGACTGTTTCCCCTTTCAGCGGAGCTTGTAAAATTCATTATGCTAATGAGCACCTTCATTGTGTAAAGGCGCGAAAGTCCGAGTCAAGGTCTGGGTGTTGAGCATCATCATCATCATCATCATCATCTTCATCACCGTCACCCCCATCAGCTGAAGCTCACATTAGCACAGGGTAGTAAAACGCATCAAACGCTCTGATAGTGCTAATAAATGTATGCTAATGTTGCAGCTATCCATGGATGGAGGTTGCCAGTGTTGCGGCTCACACTCTCCATGCTCGCTGTGCGATTGGTTCTGTCGTAAAATGGCAGCCTTATTGACGGGTGCCTTATTGCCCCAGGGGCCTCGTACGGGGATCTTTATGAACTGTCGCAGAAAGGAGAGGTTATGCCACGACCGGGTCACGACAGTCTTCAGCAACCAAACCAGGAGCGACAGACGATGTGTAATCTGCTGTTGCTACTTGCGGGTTTCTTATGGCTCCATTTTGATCTGGGGGGGGGGTTCAGTTGGAAGCTTAACCACATGTAGTGAATTCGGGGGGCAGCTGGGAACCGCCGCAGCCGGGACGCGAACCCGGATCGTCCGCACCATGAGCAACCTCACTAACCGGTCAACTAAAGGGCCCGACCCGTTAGCCGAGGACTAGCGAGTCTGGTCATCATCCGTGGTCGTTACACCGCCCCCCTCCGTCGGGAAGGGGGGCACACGCGCCTACGATGGCCTCCCCATCCCACATCTGACACCAGTGTAGCGAATTCGGGGGGCAGCCGGGATGTGAGCCCGGATCGTCCGCACCACTCCGCTAACCGGTCAGCTAAAGGGTCCGACGGGCTAGCGAGTGTCGTTAGCCGTGGTCGTTGCACACTTTTCAGGCGTTACCAAAGCTGTCATTTTTTCAGGATGTGATTTTGCTGTGAAACCTTGTGTTGTTTTTACGGCTGTGTGTGTGCTTGATGTGTATGTGTGTGTATGATGTGTGTGTGTGTGTGTGTGTGTGTATGATGTGTATGTGTGTGTATGATGTGTATGTGCAGTTTTGCATGTGTCGGTGCAGATGTGCATGTGTATGTGTGTGTATGATGTGTGTGTGTGTGTGTATATATGATGTGTATGTGTGTGTATGATGTGTATGTGTGTGTATGATGTGTGTGTGTGTGTAATGTGTATGTGTGTGTATGATGTGTGTGTGCTCGTGTTATATGTGCAGTTTTGCATGTGTCGGTGCAGATGTGCGTGTGTTTTTCCGGATTTTCCTTCCGCCCGGAGCGCCTAATCCTTTTTGAACAAGGCTGCAGTGAAGTTTTTGGAGCCAGCCGCGCCTTTACAAGGTCAATTAAGATTTAATCCGACGGTTATCACACTCAGTAAAATAGAAAAGGCAGCGGAAATGAACTTGGGGAGCCAGCGAGGCGAGACCGGAACGTTAACTGTTACCCTTCAAGCGGCTCTGTAAAGGTGAGGGAAAACAGGCTTGCTGTCTCTGGAGTTAAATGGCGGGGTTTTTTTAAGCGGCGGCGGCGGCGGCAGCCATTAGTCGTTCCTGCACCTCTTCTCCATTACCTCAATTGAAGCAGTAAGTTAAATGGACGGTATATACTTGACACGTCTTGGCTCCTGGAGCAGGTGCTTACTGTATGAAACACTTTCCATTTCAGTGCCGAGCAGGCCTTCCTAACAGCCCACTCCCCATCTGCAATTACTGGAGATGAATTAGGTCGGGCCAAAGAAGTCGGCCGACAGGTTGGGTTTAAGTGTCGTTACCTGTCGCCGGAGGATTAACAGGAGGGAGGAAACTTCCCCAGCATGGCACCGAATAATCTGCAGCATCCTCACCATTTCATGTCTGATGACATAAATCCACACTGCTTTCTTTCTTTCACATCAGTCCTGCCCCCCGCATGTTGAACAGCATCATCCCAGTATATCCCAGTATCCTCCCAGCATCATCCCAGTATCATCTCAGTATATCCCAGTATCCTCCCAGCATCATCCCAGTATCCTCCCAGCATCATCTCAGTATATCCCAGTATCCTCCCAGCATCATCCCAGTATCCTCCCAGCATCATCTCAGTATATCCCAGTATCCTCCCAGCATCATCCCAGCATCATCCCAGTATTATCCCAGCATCATCCCAGCATCATCTCAGTATATCCCAGTATTCTCCCAGCATCATCCCAGTATCATCCCAGCATCATCCCAGTATTATCCCAGCATCATCCCAGTATAACCCAGTATCCTCCCAGTATCTTCCCAGGATCATCCCAGCATCATCCCAGTATATCCCAGCATCATCCCAGCATCATCCCAGTATCATCCCAGCATCCTCCCAATATCATCCCAGCATCATCCCAGTATATCCCAGCATCATCCCAGTATATCCCAGCATCATCCCAGCTGCAGCCAACAAATAACAAATACCAACTGCCTGCTGTCTGTCTGCCAGCGGTGTGTGTGTGTGTGTGTGTGTGTGTATTAGTATGTGTGTGTGTGTGTGTATATTAGTATGTGTGTGTGTGTGTGTGTGTGTGTGTGTGTGTGTGTGTGTGTGTGTGTGTATATTAGTATGTGTGTGTGTGTGTGTGTGTGTGTATTAGTATGTGTGTGTGTGTGTGTGTGTGTGTGTGCGTTTGCATGCATGTGCGTGTTGTTTGTGATTGCATGTGAGTTTGTTAGTGTGCATGTATGTGTGCGTGTGCATTCATTGGTATGTGTGCATACAATAGTGTGTGTTTGCATGTGTTAGTGTGTGTGCGCGCGCATCAGTATGTTGTGCATTAGTGTGTGTGTATGCATTAGTGTGTGCGCATGTGTATTAGCGTATGTGTATGTGTGCATGCATTAGCGTGTGTGTATTCGTGTGTACGTGCGTTTGTGTGTGTGTGTGCGTGGATTAGTGTGTGTGCATGCATTATGTGTATGTGTGTGTGCTTGTTTGTGTGCATGTTGTTTGTGCTTGCATATGAGGTTGTGAGTGTGCATACACGTATGTGTGTGTGCGTGTGCATTAGTGTGTGCGTGCATTAGTATGTGTGTGCAGTAGTGTGTGTGTGTGTGTGTGTGTGTGTGTGTGTGTGTGTGTGTGTGTGTGGATGTCCATGCTGGCAACAGGCAGCCAGACACAAAGAGCTCCTTCTCGCTAGAAGCTGGAGGCTGCTGTGTGTGTGTGTGTGTGTGTGTGTGTGTGTGTGTGTGTGTGTGTGTGTGTGTGTGTGTGTTGTGTGCAGACTGACAGGTGTGTGGTATCGAGGGGAAACATCTCACGGTCCGCTGGATTAAAACAGGGCTGAGAGCAGCTGCCTGTCTTTGTTTTAATGGCACGTTAAAGTTCTGGTCAGCAGGAACTGCAGCTCTGTCAGGGTGGAGGAGTTTTACTGGTTTCTTAATGAACACCAACTTCACTGCACCTGAAGTGCTGCAACTCCACTCAGTCTGTGACCGTTTGGCAGATTACTTCATCACCCGCGGTACTTCATCCACCCTCCTCCGCCTCCGCCTTCTTCCTGACTCCCATGTCTCCTCTTAGTCCCAGTGAGTACGCAGCGGGAGCAGAGGAAACCAGGAGATACTGCTCGAGAGGGAGATGCACTTGAAGGAGAGCGGGGCAGAAGACATGAAGGAGAGTGGGGTAGAGGACATGAAGGAGAGCGGGGCAGAAGACGTGAAGGAGAGCGGGGCAGAAGACATGAAGGAGAGCGGGGCAGAAGACGAGAAGGAGAGCGGGGTAGAGGACATGAAGGAGAGCAGGGTAGAGGACATGAAGGAGAGCGGGGTAGAAGACATGAAGGAGAGTGGGGTAGAGGACGTGAAGGAGAGCGGGGCAGAAGACGTGAAGGAGAGCGGGGTAGAAGACGTGAAGGAGAGCGGGGTAGAAGACATGAAGGAGAGCGGGGTAGAGGACGTGAAGGAGAGCGGGGTAGAAGACATGAAGGAGAGCAGGGTAGAGGACGTGAAGGAGAGCAGGGTAGAAGACATGAAGGAGAGCGGGGTAGAGGACGTGAAGGAGAGCGGGGTAGAAGACATGAAGGAGAGCAGGGTAGAGGACGTGAAGGAGAGCAGGGTAGAAGACATGAAGGAGAGCGGGGTAGAGGACATGAAGGAGAGCAGGGTAGAGGACGTGAAGGAGAGCAGGGTAGAAGACATGAAGGAGAGCGGGGTAGAGGACGTGAAGGAGAGCGGGGTAGAAGACATGAAGGAGAGCGGGGTAGAGGACGTGAAGGAGAGCGGGGTAGAAGACATGAAGGAGAGCAGGGTAGAAGACATGAAGGAGAGCAGGGTAGAAGACATGAAGGAGAGCGGGGTAGAAGACATGAAGGAGAGCAGGGTAGAAGACATGAAGGAGAGCGGGGTAGAAGACGTGAAGGAGAGCAGGGCAGAAGACATGAAGGAGAGCAGGGCAGAAGACATGAAGGAGAGCAGGGGTAGAAGACATGGAGAGCGGGGTAGAAGACATGAAGGAGAGCAGGGCAGAAGACATGAAGGAGAGCAGGGTAGAAGACATGGAGAGCGGGGTAGAAGACATGAAGGAGAGCAGGGCAGAAGAGAAGACATGAAGGAGAGCGGGGCAGAAGACATGAAGGAGAGCGGGGCAGAAGACATGAAGGAGAGCGGGGTAGAAGACATGAAGGAGAGCGGGGTAGAAGACATGAAGGAGAGCGGGGTAGAAGACATGAAGGAGAGCGGGGTAGAAGACATGAAGGAGAGCGGGGTAGAAGACATGAAGGAGAGCGGGGTAGAAGACATGAAGGAGAGCAGGGTAGAAGACATGAAGGAGAGCAGGGTAGAAGACATGAAGGAGAGCGGGGTAGAAGACATGAAGGAGAGCGGGGTAGAAGACATGAAGGAGAGCGGGGTAGAAGACATGAAGGAGAGCAGGGTAGAAGACATGAAGGAGAGCAGGGTAGAAGACATGAAGGAGAGCGGGGTAGAAGACATGGAGAGCGGGGTAGAAGACATGGAGAGCGGGGTAGAAGACATGAAGGAGAGCGGGGTAGAAGACATGAAGGAGAGCGGGGTAGAAGACATGAAGGAGAGCGGGGTATTGCCAAACACCACAGTAACACACAATCAGCCTGCGCGGCGTTTACCCCCCATAGCATCGCTATTACCCTAATACCCCCGGGCTTAGCACCCCCGCCCACAGGCCAGCGGGGTCTCCATTTCACCACTCTGATAATGGAAAGTGGCTCGGAGCTGCAGCAAGCCTCCGGGCGTAGCCTGCGTAGGGTCAGGCCATTAGCAAGATTGCAAGGAAGCCTGACACACATACATGTGTGTGTGTGTGTGTGTTATGTGTGTGTGTGTGTGTGTGTGTGTGTGTGTGTGTGTGTGCACTCGTGTGCGTTTAAGAGATGTAAGATGGGAATAATTCATTGGTGCTTAATGGCGTTTCAGTCGGGGCTGGTGTTGTTGGCTGTTTGTGGTAGCGGTTTGTGGTAGCGGTTTGGCGTAGCGGTTTGGCGTAGGGGTTTGTCGTAGTGGTTTGTGGTAGCGGTTTGGCGTAGGGGTTTGTCGTAGCGGTTTGTGGTAGCGGTTTGTGGTAGCGGTTTGTGGTAGCGGTTTGGCGTAGCGGTTTGTGGTAGCGGTTTGTGGTAGCGGTTTGTGGTAGCGGTTTGTGGTAGCGGTTTGGCGTAGCGGTTTGGCGTAGCGGTTTGTCGTAGCGGTTTGTCGTAGCGGTTTGTCGTAACGGTTTGTGGTAGCGGTTTTTTGTAGCGGTTTGTGGTAGCGGTTTGGCGTAGGGGTTTGGCATAGGGGTTTGTCGTAGCGGTTTGTCGTAACGGTTTGTGGTAGCGGTTTGTGGTAGCGGTTTATGGTAGCGGTTTGTGGTAGCGGTTTGGCGTAGCGGTTCGTCGTAGCGGTTTGTGGTAGCGGTTTGGCGTAGGGGTTTGTCGTAGTGGTTTGTGGTAGCGGTTTGGCGTAGGGGTTTGGCGTAGGGGTTTGTCGTAGCGGTTTGTGGTAGCGGTTTGTGGTAGCGGTTTGTCCTAGCGGTTTGTGGTAGCGGTTTGGCGTAGGGGTTTGGCGTAGGGGTTTGTCGTAGTGGTTTGTGGTAGCGGTTTGTGGTAGCGGTTTGTGGTAGCGGTTTGTGGTAGCGGTTTGTGGTAGCGGTTTGTCCTAGCGGTTTGTCGTAGCGGTTTGTGGTAGCGGTTTGTGGTAGCGGTTTGTCGTAGCGGTTTGTCCTAGCGGTTTGTGGTAGCGGTTTGGCGTAGGGGTTTGGCGTAGGGGTTTGTCGTAGTGGTTTGTGGTAGCGGTTTGTGGTAGCGGTTTGTGGTAGCGGTTTGTCCTAGCGGTTTGTGGTAGCGGTTTGTGGTAGCGGTTTGTCGTAGCGGTTTGTGGTAGCGGTTTGTCCTAGCGGTTTGTCGTAGCGGTTTGTGGTAGCGGTTTGTCCTAGCGGTTTGTCCTAGCGGTTTGTCCTAGCGGTTTGTGGTAGCGGTTTGTGGTAGCGGTTTGTGGTAGCGGTTTATGGTAGCGGTTTGTCGTAGCGGTTTGTCGTAGCGGTTTGTGGTAGCGGTTTGTCGTCGCTGCCTGCTGCAGGGTGAATTATTAAACGGCCTTGGACTGTTGTTAAAGGTGCTAACAAAGCAGCAGCCGCACAAAGAAGTGCATTCTCACAGTAGAAGAGCAACGTAGGGAGGGGCATGCACACAGTCTAGCAAGAACGCACACACACACACACACACACACACACACACACACACACAGAAATGGTTGCATGCTTAAGCACTCACAGGAAAGAACCTCAGAACTACAGCTCCACATCGTGGACCCCCCACCCCCACCCTCTTCAGGAGTCGTTTCATTCCATGCACCCGCAAATATGGTTCCCCCTCAGCCCACAGCAGTGCAACACAAAGACAGAAACACATATCCACACTACAACAACACACCACACAGATCCAACCTACTAAAAAACTACAAAACACAAACATCCAGCATATCAGGGGGGGGAAAATCACTGCCCAGGAGAGCGAACGCCAGGAGGACTGTCAGAACCGCCGGTCTGCGTGGGCTAGCAGTTAGCTTAGCCTGCCCCGCCTCCGCGTCCTGTCAGACCGCCCTCGGCGTTGCCTCCTCGGGCGCAGCTCCGGTCAGGGCCGCGGTCCCTGGGCCCGCCAGACGGGCTCTCCCAGCCGATCCAGCGCCAGCTCTGCCGGCCATCAAACGAAGACACAAACTTAGACGCACACGTGGACAAAGACGCAGCATGGACGAGGCTGGGTGAGGCCGCCGCCGCCGCCACGCCGCCATCTTCCCACACCGGAACTGCTGGTCTCATAAAGGGTTAATCCCATGAAGTCACACACTAACGAACGTGTTGCACATTACTAAGAAAAACATTCCGCGTGCTTTGATTATCACAGGTTAAACAGGGTTAAAAATGGTTACACACACACACACACAGACACACACACACACACACACACACACACACACACACATCAAGGCAGAGGGAACAGAGGAAAAGAGCAGCCGTCACAGGGAGCCCTGATTTCATATCCCACTGTTTGCTGTGAGATGAGACAAGGTCATTTGCATTTCCTCTCTTGGCGTTGTACAGAGGAACAGGGACACACACACACACACACTGCACACACACACGCACACACACACACACACACACACACACACACACAGGCTGAAATGAAAAACTAATCAAAACATTGTTCTGGCTCATGTGCTTCTGTCTACGCATGTTTGTTATTTTGATTTTGTGTGTGTGTGTGTGTGTGTCTGTGTGTGTGTGTCTCTGTGTGTGTTTCTCTGTGTGTGTGTGTGTCTGTGTGTGTGTGTCTCTGTGTCTCTGTGTGTGTGTGTCTCTGTGTGTGTGTGTGTCTCTGTGTGTCTGTGTGTGTGTGTGTGTCTCTGTGTCTCTGTGTGTGTGTGTCTCTGTGTGTGTGTGTGTCTCTGTGTCTCTGTGTGTGTGTGTGTGTGTGTGTGTCTGTGTGTGTGTGTGTGTCTGTGTGTGTGTGTCTCTGTGTGTGTGTGTGTGTGTCTGTGTGTGTGTGTCTCTGTGTGTGTGTCTCTGTGTGTGTGTGTGTCTGCCTTTTTCCTGTGTCATTACACTACAACAGTGGCCTTCATGGGTTGCCTGTTGCGTTGCGTGCCAGCACGTATTTGGCGTGTGCTGGCGCCGGTGCAGGTTTCCATTGGTGACCCGTGAGCATGCGTGTTGTTGGGGCGGGGCTTGTTGGGGCGGGGCTTGTTGGGGCGGGGCTTATTAAGGTGCGCCGTCAACCACGCCGCCGGTTTGCGTGACTGGTTGTCTGTGTGGACTCGATGGGCCCTCGCCTGCAGGCCAGCAGTGTAAGTCCGTACAGGTAGGAGGGATGGGAGGGATGGGGGGGATGGGGGCAGGAACACAGGCTGCCAGACACGGTCCGTCACACACACACACACACACACACAGACACACACTCTACCCCCTAGCTGAGTGGCACCCTACTGTTTAAGACCCCATCGCTCAGCGAGGGAGGGAGGGAGGGAGCGCGTGGCGTCCTGACTGAAGCCATGCGTGGATAAAGGGGCTTGGCAGACCTGCACTGGCAGTGGGACAGCAGCCCAGCAGGGCAGAGGGGGGGGGGCTCATTAATCCTTCGGCGTGCCATGACTCTGCCAACAGGCTGCAGCTGGAGAGAGGGGCATCTGGCGCACCCTCTCCAGAGCAGCGGTCTGGTCTGGCTCCGCGTGCTGCCAAAGCAGATGGCTCACCGGGCGGGCATGGGCGGGGCACAGGGTGTGCAAAGAACGGCGTGGATTGGATGGCGGCAGATAGAAACGCTGGCGAGCGCTGGCTCTGCCCTGGGCAGCCTGGTCAGGTTGATGCAGTGAGGCAGGATAATGACTTAGGGCGCCGTGTTTGGCATGTTGCTGTCAGGGAGGACCGGCGGGGAGGACCGGCGGGGAGGATCGGCGGGGAGGACCGGTGGGGAGTACCGGCGGGCAGTACCGGCGGGTAGGACCGGCGGGGAGGACCGGCGGGGACGATCGGCGGGGAGGACCGGTGGGGTGGACCGGCGGGGAGGACCAGTGGGGAGGACCGGTGGGGTGGACCGGCGGGGAGGACCGGCGGGGACGATCGGCGGGGAGGACCGGCGGGGTCGACCGGCGGGCAGGACCAGTGGGGAGGACCGGCGGGGAGGACCAGTGGGGAGGACCGGTGGGGTGGACCGGCGGAGAGGACCGGCGGGGAGGACCGGTGGGGAGGACCGGCGGGGACGATCGGCGGGGAGGACCGGCGGGGTCGACCGGCGGGCAGGACCAGTGGGGAGGACCGGCGGGGAGGACCAGTGGGGAGGACCGGTGGGGTGGACCGGCGGAGAGGACCGGCGGGGAGGACCGGTGGGGAGGACCGGCGGGGACGATCGGCGGGGAGGACCGGCGGGCAGGACCAGTGGGGAGGACCGGCGGGCAGGACCGGCGGGCAGGACCAGTGGGGAGGACCGGCGGGGAGGACCGGTGGGGAGGACCGGTGGGGTGGACCGGCGGAGAGGACCGGCGGGGAGGACCGGTGGGGAGGACCGGTGGGGAGGACCGGCGGGGAGGACCGGTGGGGATGTGGCTATCAGTGGCCCGCGGAGCCTCTCTACATAGGCACTGTGTTGCAAACGACCAACGACACCATTAGTTGTTGCAGGTGTCCATCAAAAGACGATAGCCTGGGGTGTCCGGGTGGCTCGGCGGTCTATTCTGTTGCCTACCAACACGGGGCTCGCCGGTTCGAATCCCCTTGTTACCTCCAGCTTGGTCAGGTGTCCCTACAGACACAATTGGCCGTGTCTGCAGGTGGGAAGCCGGATGTGGGTATGTGTCCTGGTCGCTGCACTAGCGCCTCCTCTGGTCGTTCGGGGCACCTGTTGGGGGGGGGGGTAGCGTGATCCTCCCACATGCTACATCCCCCTGGTGAAACTCCTCACTGTCAGGTGAAAAGAAGCAGCTGGTGACTCCACATGTATGGGAGGAGGCATGTGGTAGTCTGCAGCCCCCCCCCCCCGGGATCGGCAGAGGGGGTGGAGCAGCGATCGGGGCAGCTCAGAAGAGTGGGGTAATTGTCCAGGTACAACTGGGGCGAAAAAGGGGGGGAGGGGAGGCAAAAAACTAAAAGGACGATAGCCTGTGACTCTACTGGCACGTCAGGCAGAACGCCGGCGGTGCGACTGTTGTGTCGGCGACATTCCCCGACACCGAGTGGATGATGGAGAGGATGTTTGTTTGATATTCCCTCGTTTACTCTTCTCTGCCGCCACACGTGTGTTGGTGAAGGGGCATCCGTTAGTCTTGGATGTTCGCTCGATGATGGAGCAGGCCGGGCGGCGCTTTCTCCACGCTGAGGCTCCGAGCCAGCAGACACCCTATCTGTCTCTGCTGCCGCCACAGTAAGTGGTCATTAGAGAATAAACACACACTCACTTCTCACCAGACCCACACACCAACACACCAATCATGCACCAGAGACGTCAACACCGTCTGAATGCTGCTGTGAAACGTGTACAATACACACACACGGACAGGCACTACACACAACAAGACACACTGACACACAGCCAGGCACACCGGGTTAACTGCATGTGAGTTCATGGCTGGTGGAGGGGCAGCTGGGTTCTGTTCACGGCTGGTGGAGGGGCAGCTAGGTTCTGTTCACGGCTGGTGGAGGGGTAGCTGGGTTCTGTTCACGGCTGGTGGAGGGGCAGCTAGGTTCTGTTCACGGCTGGTGGAGGGGCAGCTAGGTTCTGTTCACGGCTGGTGGAGGCGCAGCTAGGTTCTGTTCACGGCTGGTGGACGGGCAGCTAGGTTCTGTTCACGGCTGGTGGAGGGGCAGCTGGGTTCTGTTCACGGCTGGTGGAGGGGCAGCTAGGTTCTGTTCATGGCTGGTGGAGGGGCAGCTAGGTTCTGTTCACGGCTGGTGGAGGCGCAGCTAGGTTCTGTTTACGGCTGATGGAGGGGCAGCTGGGTTCTGTTCACGGCTGGTGGAGGGGCAGCTGGGTTCTGTTCACGGCTGGTGGAGGGGCAGCTGGGTTCTGTTCACGGCTGGTGGAGGGGCAGCTAGGTTCTGTTTACGGCTGATGGAGGGGCAGCTAGGTTCTGTTCACGGCTGGTGGACGGGCAGCTAGGTTCTGTTCACGGCTGGTGGAGGGGCAGCTGGGTTCTGTTCACGGCTGGTGGAGGGGCAGCTGGGTTCTGTTCACGGCTGGTGGAGGGGCAGCTAGGTTCTGTTCACGGCTGGTGGAGGGGCAGCTAGGTTCTGTTTACGGCTGGTGGAGGGGCAGCTGGGTTCTGTTCACGGCTGATGAAGGGGCAGCTGGGTTCTGTTCACGGCTGGTGGAGGGGCAGCTGGGTTCTGTTCACGGCTGATGGAGGGGCAGCTGGGTTCTGTTTACGGCTGGTGGAGGGGCAGCTGGGTTCTGTTCACGGCTGATCTCCGGAGGGGCAGCTGGGTTCTGTTCACGGCTGGTGGAGGGGCAGCTGGGTTCTGTTCACGGCTGATGGAGGGGCAGCTGGGTTCTGTTTACGGCTGGTGGAGGGGCAGCTGGGTTCTGTTCACGGCTGATCTCCGGAGGGGCAGCTGGGTTCTGTTCACGGCTGGTGGAGGGGCAGCTGGGTTCTGTTCACGGCTGGTGGAGGGGCAGCTGGGTTCTGTTCACGGCTGGTGGAGGGGCAGCTAGGTTCTGTTTACGGCTGATGGAGGGGCAGCTGGGTTCTGTTTACGGCTGGTGGAGGGGCAGCTGGGTTCTGTTCACGGCTGATCTCCGGAGGGGCAGCTGGGTTCTGTTCACGGCTGGTGGAGGGGCAGCTGGGTTCTGTTCACGGCTGATGGAGGGGCAGCTGGGTTCTGTTCACGGCTGATGGAGGGGCAGCTGGGTTCTGTTCACGGCTGGTGGAGGGGCAGCTGGGTTCATGCTGAGCGGGGTGACCGGTGGTGCCGGGTTTTTACACCTCCATGATAACAAACAACCGCCCCACTCAAGTGTCCAGGAGTGCTGCTCCGTCTCTAGCAGACCCTGTACCATGGCCTCCACGTGGGGAGGATGGGGGGGGGAGGATGGGGGAGGATGGGGGTGGGGGGTGGGAGGGGGAGGGAGGGGACTGAAAAGATCACTTATTCTTTAGGGACGAGAAGGCCGATTCTACAGTTACACCCGATGGGACCGTTGTGAGTCTACTGAACAGGGGTCATTATCACACATCTGTCCCAAATAGCTGGGCTAGTAGGGGCCTATTAAACCTCCTGGCAGGTTCAGGAGGCCTCTGCTTTTCACCGGTCCGGCTTTCACCAGTAGCCGGACCGGTGAAACGAGGAAGTCACAAGTCTGTTTTCACAAGCTGGAGCTGACGTCACGTCTCCGACGGCGAGGATTTGTACGTTTAACTCGTGTGTGTGTGTGTGTTGTTTTCTTTCTCCACTCGCACACACAAGCTCACTTCCTGTCGTTTGTATTTTCCTTTTGCTTATCAACACGTAGGATCACTGAGGTACCTGGCTGGTAAGAGTCTCCTGAACCTGCCCCTAGCTTTAGTAGGCCCCCTACTAGCCCAGATATTTGGGACAGATGAGTGACGATAACTCCTATTCA
This sequence comes from Lampris incognitus, assembly GCF_029633865.1. Classification (NCBI taxonomy): domain Eukaryota; kingdom Metazoa; phylum Chordata; class Actinopteri; order Lampriformes; family Lampridae; genus Lampris; species Lampris incognitus. The sequence continues at coordinate 4,820,280 of NC_079218.1, forward strand.
GTACACTCATAACAGTCAAATCAGGCGATCATTATTATTACCATTATTATTACCATTATTATTATTACTACCATCATTATTACCATTATTATCATTATTACCATTATTATTATTACCATTATTATTATTATTATGACCATTATTACTACCATTGTTATTACCATTATTACTATTACATTATTACCATTATTATTATTACCATTGTTATTACCATTATTATTATTACCATTGTTATTACCATTATTATTATTATTACCATTATTATTATCGTTATTATTATTATTACCATTATTATTATTACCATTATTATTACCATTGTTATTACCATTATTATTACCATTATTATTATTATAAATAATATTACCATTATTATTATTGTCATTATTAGCACCATTATTATTATCATTATTATTACCATTATTATTATTATCATTATTATTATTCCATAATCCAAGCTGCTTATCTGAATCTGGGTCACAGGGCCAAAACACACACCCACCTAGGGACAGTTTAGTATGGCTGCTCCACCTGACCTACATGTCTTTGGGCTGTGGGAGGAACCCCATGCAGACACGGGGGGAACATGCAAACTCCACACAGAGGACGACCCGGGACGACCCCCGAGGCTGGACTACCCCGGGGCTCGAACCCAGGACCTTCTTGCTGTGAGGCGACCGTGCTAACCACTGTGCCGCCGCGCCGCCTTGTTATTGTTATTATTATTTATCGGCAGATCTGTGTTGTCTTCTTCTCGTCTAGTGTGGTCTGCACATACTCAGTGACAGCACACTGCCTCTCACCAGCCAAGAGGGGGCGCTAAAGTGAACCAATTAATGTGCGATTATCAGCAGATAGTGTGTGCATGCATGCTTGTGTGTGTGCGTGTGTGTGCATGCGTGTGGATGTGTGTGTGTGTGTGTGTGTGTGTGTGAGATCCTCCAGCAGCCTCATGACAACAAACCTGAGGACTTGCCAGGGTTTAAAATCTGGACAGCTCTTGTAAGCAGCAGCGGGCCGTTGCCTTTTAAGCAGCCCACAAACAGCCGGCTGCAGCAGCTGTGGGCTCCCAGGACGGGGAGGGGGTGCAGGGAACCAGAACCTCATCCCGCTCTCGTTCTGGAGCCGAGAGCGGAACCGCGGAAGCGGACTGCCGCTTTTCCCGGAGTCTCCAGACCCGCCGGGCACCGACTCCATGTTGGGTAGCAGGCAGTGATGGTGTCGTAGCCGTTAGCGTTCCGGTGCATGCTAATGGATAATTAGGCATTTCACCACCAAAGCCGCGTTACTACTGTCGTGAGGCGCCAGGTAGTACGGCCAGAGGGCTGCAGCATGATGGGAAATGGAGGAGGAGGAGGAGGAGGTCACAGGACGGGGCGGCTCCCCTGGCCCTCAGCATCCGGCGGTGTTTTCCTTGTGTTTCGCCTGTGGGGAAGCGAAGCCTATTCTTTGTATGTTATTTGTCGTCGTCGTTTTCGTCTTTCGCCGCATTTGGATTTAACGCGGTGGTAACAGCGACCCCGCCCCCCCCACCAGCCCCACCCCCCCCCACCAGCCCCATAGCTACCGTGTTAATGTGAGGGTGTGCTGTGGAGTCCGTCCCCCCGGCGTGATGAATCCCCATAGACGCTCCTGTCAGCTTTAGACTGCAGCCGGGCTCCGGGTCATTAAAATGCTGTCTGTCAAACACCCCCCAAATTACACACAACCCCGTCACTTTTAGAGGGATGTGGAATGTGTGTGTGTGTGTGTGTGTGGTTGTGTGTGTGTGGGTCCGTGTCCCGATGTGTATGCCAGGGGGTGGCGTTTTTCACTGTTGCCTAGCGATAAATCTGTTAAATCTGTTAATAGATGGCCCCCTAAAGATGCTAACCAGTCATTGTGCGACGTGATAAACATCCCAGTTATCATGCTAATTCGACACGAGGGAAAGCAGCTCGCCGGGCTGCGTCGCTTACAGCCACGTCATTGCACGTGTGGGGTGTGTGAGTGTGTGAGTGTGTGTGTGTGTGTGTGAGTGTGTGAGTGTGTGTGAGTGTGTAATTGTGTGTTTGTTTGTGTAATTGTGTGTGGTAATGGAGACATGGGTGGCTGAGGGAGCAGGATCAAGAGCATTTGAAAATGACACAGAGGGCAGCAGAGGAATTAAACTTGATGCGTGGGGGCGTCCGGGTGGTGTGGCGGTCTCATCCGTTGCCTACCAACATGGGGATCGCCGGTTCGAATCCCCGTGTTACCTCCGGCTTGGTTGGCGTCCCCTATGCCGTGTCTGGAGGTGGGAGGCTGGATGTGGTTATGTGTCCTGGTCGATGCACTAGCGCCTCCTCTGGTCGGTCGGGGCGTCTGTTCGGGGGGGGGGGTAGTGTGATCCTCCCACATGCTACGCCCCCCTGGTGAAACTCCTCACTGTCAGGTGAAACCCCTCACTGTCAGGTGAAATTCCTCACTGTCAGGTGAAAAGAAGCGGCTGGTGACTCCACATGTATGGGAGGAGGCACGTGGTAGTCTGCAGCCCTCCCTGGATCAGCAGAGGGGGTGGAGCAGAGACCGTCCGAGACGGCTCGGAAGAGTGGGGTAATTAGCTAAGTCCAAATGGGGAGAAAAGGTGGGGGGGGCATTAAGAGCGGGGCAACAGTAGCCGTTAACAGCGGGGCAACAGTAGCCGTTAAGAGCGGGGCAACAGTAGCCGTTAACAGCGGGGCACCAGTAGCCGTTAAGAGCGGGGCAACAGTAGCCATTAAGAGCGGGGCAACAGTAGCCGTTAAGAGCGGGGCAACAGTAGCCATTAAGAGCGGGGCAACAGTAGCCGTTAACAGCGGGGCAACAATAGCCGTTAACAGCGGGGCACCAGTAGCCGTTAACAGCGGGGCACCAGTAGCCGTTAACAGCGGGGCAACAGTAGCCGTTAACAGCGGGGCACCAGTAGCCGTTAACAGCGGGGCACCAGTAGCCGTTAACAGCGGGGCAACAGTAGCCGTTAAGAGCGGGGCAACAGTAGCCGTTAACAGCGGGGCAACAGTAGCCGTTAACAGCGGGGCAACAGTAGCCGTTAACAGCGGGGCAACAGTAGCCGTTAACAGCGGGGCAACAGTAGCCGTTAAGAGCGGGGAACCAGTAGTCGTTAACAGCGGGGCACCAGTAGCCGTTAGCAGCGGGGCAACAGTAGCCGTTAACAGCGGGGCAACAGTAGCCGTTAACAGCGGGGCAACAGTAGCCGTTAAGAGCGGGGCAACAGTAGCCGTTAAGAGCGGGGCAACAGTAGCCGTTAAGAGCGGGGCAACAGTAGCCGTTAACAGCGGGGCAACAGTAGCCGTTAACAGCGGGGCAACAGTAGCCGTTAACAGCGGGGCAACAGTAGCCGTTAAGAGCGGGGCAACAGTAGCCGTTAAGAGCGGGGCAACAGTAGCCGTTAACAGCGGGGCAACAATAGCCGTTAACAGCGGGGCACCAGTAGCCGTTAACAGCGGGGCACCAGTAGCCGTTAACAGCGGGGCACCAGTAGCCGTTAACAGCGGGGCAACAGTAGCCGTTAACAGCGGGGCAACAGTAGCCGTTAACAGCGGGGCAACAGTAGCCGTTAACAGCGGGGCACCAGTAGCCGTTAACAGCGGGGCAACAGTAGCCGTTAAGAGCGGGGCAACAGTAGCCGTTAAGAGCGGGGCAACAGTGGCCGTTAAGAGCGGGGCAACAGTGGCCGTTAACAGCGGGGCAACAGTAGCCGTTAACAGCGGGGCAACAGTAGCCGTTAACAGCGGGGCACCAGTAGCCGTTAACAGCGGGGCAACAGTAGCCGTTAACAGCGGGGCAACAGTAGCCGTTAACAGCGGGGCAACAGTAGCCGTTAACAGCGGGGCAACAGTAGCCGTTAAGAGCGGGGAACCAGTAGTCGTTAACAGCGGGGCACCAGTAGCCGTTAGCAGCGGGGCAACAGTAGCCGTTAACAGCGGGGCAACAGTAGCCGTTAACAGCGGGGCAACAGTAGCCGTTAACAGCGGGGCACCAGTAGCCGTTAAGAGCGGGGCACCAGTAGCCGTTAACAGCGGGGCAACAGTAGCCGTTAACAGCGGGGCACCAGTAGCCGTTAACAGCGGGGCAACAGTAGCCGTTAACAGCGGGGCAACAGTAGCCGTTAACAGCGGGGCAACAGTAGCCGTTAACAGCGGGGCAACAGTAGCCGTTAAGAGCGGGGCAACAGTAGCCGTTAACAGCGGGGCAACAGTAGCCGTTAACAGCGGGGCAACAGTAGCCGTTAAGAGCGGGGCAACAGTAGCCGTTAAGAGCGGGGCAACAGTAGCCGTTAAGAGCGGGGCAACAGTAGCCGTTAAGAGCGGGGCAACAGTAGCCGTTAAGAGCGGGGCAACAGTAGCCGTTAACAGCGGGGCACCAGTAGCCGTTAAGAGCGGGGCAACAGTAGCCGTTAAGAGCGGGGCAACAGTAGCCGTTAAGAGCGGGGCAACAGTAGCCGTTAACAGCGGGGCAACAGTAGCCGTTAACAGCGGGGCACCAGTAGCCGTTAAGAGCGGGGCAACAGTAGCCGTTAAGAGCGGGGCAACAGTAGCCGTTAACAGCGGGGCAACAGTAGCCGTTAACAGCGGGGCAACAGTAGCCGTTAAGAGCGGGGCAACAGTAGCCGTTAAGAGCGGGGCAACAGTGGCCGTTAACAGCGGGGCAACAGTAGCCGTTAAGAGCGGGGCAACAGTAGCCGTTAACAGCGGGGCACCAGTAGCCGTTAACAGCGGGGCAACAGTAGCCGTTAAGAGCGGGGCAACAGTAGCCGGCTTTCCATTCCAGATCTTAAGCCCCAGAACTTAGATGTGGAACCTAAGCACCAAGTCTTCAGAAACAGAGTAGACCGCCACGCCACCCGGCGGGCGCCCCTTCGTGTCTTACCAGTCATCCTACATCGCTCATATCATCGATTTGAGAACCGCCATGTTTGTTTGTTTTTTATGTATGTTAGCGTTATTGTGTGTGTGTGTGTGTGTGTGTGTGTGTGTGTGTGTGTGTGTGTACATATATTCATATGTCTGCACATGAGTGTCTTTGTTAAAAATATGGCTGTGACTCCCCACAGCTGCTTTCCAATATGTTGGTGCACTGAGGCCTCTGCAGTGGGTTTACACACACACACACACACACAGACACACACAGACACACACACAGAGTGCAGACTCTCAGGGGGAGATAACGCTTCTTTTCAGGCCTGCCTGCCTGCCTGCCTGCCTGCCTGCCTGCCTGCCTGCCTTGCCATTCTCCACTGATAACACTTAATCGTCCCTCCCTCTGGAAGCCTCATGCTTTAACCACGTGGACGGCCGTCTCCACTCGACCACCAACACCCCGAACGAGGCCGTTCATGCTGCCACCCGGCAGAATGGATTCAGGATGTCGACTCTGAGCACCGGCAGTTCGAGGGCTAATCGAATCTTAATGCCGTGGCGTCCCGTCTCCAGCCGGTTTGCGTAAGACTGTCCGCCCGCCCGCCCGCCCAATTCACCTTTGACCTCGTGTCCCAGGGCCCTGGTAGGAGCTGCACACCTCCCTCCTGACAAGTCGGTCAGCTTGCTGTGCTCAACGTGAGTAGGTGTTGAGCACAGCAAGCTGACCACAAGAAAACAGGCTCCCTAGAAACCCGTGTCACGAGAAACTTGCACATGTTGGACAAAGAGCTGGTTCTCAAAAATATGCATGCTGCTCTCTCATCGCTCTACTGAGCATTCCATTCATTCATTCATTCATTCATTCATTCATTCATTCATTCATTCATCTTCAGCCGCTTCTCCGGGGTCAGGTCGCGGTGGCAGTAAGCTAAGTAGGGCCCTCCAGACGTCCCTCTCTCTGGCGACACCCTCCAGCTCCTCCTGGGGGATCCCAAGGTGTTCCCAGGCCAGACTGGACATGTAGTCCCTCCAGCGAGTTCTGGGTCTACCCCAGGGTCTCCTCCCAGTTGGCCGTGCCCGGTAAACCTCCAAAGGAAGGTGCCCAGGAGGCATCCTGATCAGATGCCCGAACCACCTCAACCGGCTCTTTTGGACATGAAGGAGCAGCGGCTCTACTCTGAGCTCCCTCCGGATGTCCGAGCTCCTCACCCTATCTCTAAGGCTGAGCCCAGACACCCTATGGAGGAAACTCATTTCAGCAGCTTGTATCCATGATCTCACCCTTTCGGTCACTACCCAGAGCTCATGAACATAGGTGAGGGTTGGAACCAAGACTGACCGGTAAATTGAGAGCTTTGCCTTCTGGCTCAGCTCCCTCTTTACCACAACAGTCCGGTACAACGCCCTCATTACTGCTGATGCTGCACCAACCCGCCTGTCAATCTCCCGCTCCATCCTACCCTCACTGGTGAACAAGACCCCGAGATACTTGAACTCCTTCACTTGAGGCAACAACTCATCCTCAACCCAGAGGGAGCAATCCACCATTTTCCGGTAGAGAACCACTACGACTGTGCATCTACTGTGCATCTACTGTGCATCTACTCATTCTATCCTGCATGCAGAGGCGATATATAATCACCGCGGTCAAAGTACGGTCCGAGGAAGGAGGGAGGGGTCATTTACCAAGTCGTTCAAAACAGATCAGAAGGTGCCGAGTGGATCAAAGTGCAGAAATGAGGAATGTGGGGCGAAGCGAGGGTGGAACTAAAAGCTCAGACTGACTTTAAAACCCAGCCGCAGCTGAAGAGACACACTGCGTAGGATGTTAACACTTACACGACACCGGGGAAGTATCGGCCAGACGTCTGTCAATACTAAACACCCCTTCGTGTACTGTGGGTGCTTCAGATGCAGGGTTAAAAATAAGAGACCAGAATCAGAATTAGTTTTTTATCCTGGTGTGTTTGCACAGACAAGGAATTCGACTGGCTTTTCTTACTTGACCTTGCAGTTTGTTACTCGGGTACGTCCAACGAAGAGGAAATACAACCAAAAGTCGAGGACACTAAGCAGTAGCAGGACAGCCCGTTATTTCAGATCTAACCCTCCCCCAGGGGGCAGCACTGATGTTGGAACACTTCCTCTTATTTTACATCCAGGAATTAAAGACTTTCCCGGGCGTGCGGGTGGTGTGGCGGTCTATTCCGTTGCCTACCAACACAGGGATCGCCGGTTCGAATCCCCGTGTTACTTCCGGCTTGGTCGGGCGTCTCTACAGACGCAACTGGCCGTGTCTGTGGGTGGGAAGCCAGATGTGGGTATATGTTCTGGTCGCTGCACTAGCGCCTCCTCTGGTCGGTCAGGGCGCCTGCTCGGGGGAGGGGGGGGCTAACAGCGTGATCCTCCCACGCGCTACATCCCCCTGGTGAAACTCCTCACTGTCAGGTGAAAAGAAGCGGCTGGCGACTCCACATGTATGGGAGGAGGCATGTGGTAGTCTGCAGCCCTCCCCGGATCAGCAGAGGGGGTGGAGCAGCGACCGGGGCAGCTCGGGAGAGTGGGGTAATTGACCAGGTACAGCAGGGGGGAAATGTAAAAGACATGGCAGATCTGCCGCCACCGCCGAGGTTGGAGGACACGTTGTCTGGGGACTGTCTGTCAGTGTTGGTGTGATGGATGCTGGGAAAGGAACAAGTGCCTCCGCACGCCCACATCCATCAGTATGTGTGATTAAAGCCTGCAGTCACCCCTGAATGAAAGGCAAAGTTCAGGGGTCGCCCTTTGACCCTTAACACTACTATCCGGCGAGGGTGTGTGTGTGTGTGTGTGTGTGTGTTGAGGACCGCTGCCACCGCCGCCTTCAAAGTTGTGTTTTATTGCTGCTGCGGCTTTTTCCAATCATGTGTTACGGGTCCAACGGGGACCGTGATGGTGCACGGCCCGAGCTTTGATTCACCTGCCCCACCTTGTTGTGGTACGTGTCCGATGGACCTTTTCATGTATTTCTGGTTTGTGTTGTGCAGGATGTGCTCTGTGCACTTCAGTGAAGTGTTGTGTGTCGTTGTGGGCGTCCTTACGTACTTCCTGTGTATCTGGACTTGTATCTCTCCTGGTCTGTGAGGTGAGTGTATTAAGACCTTGTCAGGAATAACACACTTTAAATCACATTTCACTTAGAGGCGTCCGGGTGGCGTGCTGGTCAATTCTGTTGTCTACCAACACAGGGATCGCCGGTTTGAATCCCCGTGTTACCTCCGGCTTGGTCGGGCGTCACTACAGACACAAATGGCCGTGTCTGTGGGTGGGAAGCCGGATAATGGTATGTGTCCTGGTCGCTGCACTAGCGCCTCCTCTGGTTGGTCAGAGCGCCTGTTCGGGAGGGGGAACTGGGGGGAATAGCGTGATCCTCCCACGCGCTACTTCCCCCTGGTGAAACTCCTCACTGTCAGGTGAAAAGAAGCGGCTGGTGACTCCACATGTATGGGAGGAGACATGTGGTAGTCTGCAGCCCTCCCCGGATCAGCAGAGGGGGTGGAGAAGAGACCAGGACGGCTCGGAAGAGTGGGGTAATTGGCCAAGTACAGTTGGGGAGGAAAAGGGGGGGGGGTTCAAAAAATAAAATAAATTGCAGGAGATGAGGAGGCCTCTTCTGTAAGTGGGTAGAGAGCGATTTTTGTGTTACGCTGCGCTCGTTCTGACAGGGACGGGATGTGTTGTGAGACAGGCGGGATGTGTTGTGGGACGGACGGGATGTGTTGTGAGACGGGCGGGATGTGTTGTGAGACGGGCGGGATGTGTTGTGGGACGGACGGGATGTGTTGTGAGACGGGCGGGATGTGTTGTGAGACGGGGGGGATGTGTTGTGAGACAGGCGGGATGTGTTGTGGGACGGGTGGGATGTGTTGTGAGACGGACGGGATGTGTTATGAGACGGACGGGATGTGTTATGAGACGGGAGGGATGTGTTGTGAGACGGGCGGGATGTGTTGTGAGACAGGCGGGATGTGTTGTGAGACAGGCGGGATGTGTTGTGGGACGGGTGGGATGTGCTGTGAGACGGGTGGGATGTGCTGTGAGACGGGCGGGATGTGTTGTGAGACGGGGGGGATGTGTTGTGAGACAGGCAGGATGTGTTGTGGGACGGGTGGGATGTGTTGTGGGACGGGCGGGATGTGTTGTGTGACGGACGGGATGTGTTGTGGGACGGACGGGATGTGTTGTGAGATGGGCGGGATGTGTTGTGAGACGGGGGGGATGTGTTGTGAGACAGGCAGGATGTGTTGTGGGACGGGTGGGATGTGTTGTGGGACGGGCGGGATGTGTTGTGTGACGGACGGGATGTGTTGTGGGACGGACGGGATGTGTTGTGGGACGGGCGGGATGTGTTGTGAGACGGACGGGATGTGTTGTGAGACGGGCGGGATGTGTTGTGAGACGGGGGGGTTGTTAATATCCCGACGTTGCCAAGGACAACCGCAGTGTCTTGACATTGGCGCCTCAGCATGGCCCTCTGCTTACCTGCTCGGCCAATGAGAAGGGTGATGGGAACCCATTAGCACGAGCCGCCCTCTGAAGACACGTCATGAGGACGTGTGCGCGTGTGAGAAGAGAGACTTTATTCGTCTTACACACACACGCGCTCGCATGCAGGGTGTGGACACATGCTCGCATGCAGGACGTGGACACAGTCTCGCATGCAGGGCGTGGACACATGCTCGCGTGCAGGGCGTGGACACAGTCTCGCATGCAGGGCGTGGACACATGCTCGCGTGCAGGGCGTGGACACATGCTCGCATGCAGGGCGTGGACACATGCTCGCATGCAGGACGTGGACACAGTCTCGCATGCAGGGTTGTGGACACATGCTCGCGTGCAGGGCGTAGACACATGCTCACGTGCAGGGCGTGGACACGTGCTCGCATGCAGGGCGTGGACACAGTCTCGCATGCAGGGTTGTGGACACATGCTCACGTGCAGGGCGTAGACACATGCTCACGTGCAGGGCGTGGACACATGCTCGCATGCAGGACGTGGACACAGTCTCGCATGCAGGGTTGTGGACACATGCTCACGTGCAGGGCGTGGACACATGCTCGCATGCAGGGCGTGGACACAGTCTCGCATGCAGGGTTGTGGACACATGCTCACGTGCAGGGCGTGGACACGTGCTCGCATGCAGGGTGTGGACAGTCTCGCATGCAGGGCGTGGACACAGTCTCGCGTGCAGGGCGTGGACACGTGCTCGCATGCAGGGCGTGGACACAGTCTCGCATGCAGGGTTGTGGACACATGCTCGCGTGCAGGGCGTAGACACATGCTCACGTGCAGGGCGTGGACACATGCTCGCATGCAGGACGTGGACACAGTCTCGCATGCAGGGTTGTGGACACATGCTCACGTGCAGGGCGTGGACACATGCTCGCATGCAGGGCGTGGACACAGTCTCGCATGCAGGGTTGTGGACACATGCTCACGTGCAGGGCGTGGACACGTGCTCGCATGCAGGGTGTGGACAGTCTCGCATGCAGGGCGTGGACACAGTCTCGCGTGCAGGGCGTGGACACGTGCTCGCATGCAGGGCGTGGACACAGTCTCGCATACAGGGCGTGGACATGCTCGCATGCAGGGCGTGGACACGTGCTCGCATGCAGGGCGTGGACACGTGCTCGCATGCAGGGCGTGGACACATGCTCACATGCAGGGTGTGGTGGCTGGTGAAACCAGCCCGGTCTCACCCGTCTGCGTACAAATAACACGATATTACACTTTCACACTGCGTTCAACGCATACGCCAAAATCCAGTTTTGCGTGCAGATGATGCGCCAATCCTTGCGGTCATGACGTCACCAGCAAGGCCCGGTTCACCAGCAAGGCCCGGTTCACCAGCGAGGCCCGGTTCACCAGCGAGGCCCGGTTCACCAGCGAGGCCCGGTTCACCAGCAAGGCCCGGTTCACCAGCGAGGGCCGGTTCACCAGCGACCCTCGGTTCACCAGCGAGGCCCGGTTCACCGGCGAGCCTCGGTTCACCCAGTTCACCTGATGTGCAGACATCCACAAGCAGGTAAGCAGGGGAAACAATGTTTTTTGTAATTAAATCGTGGTATTAACAGTAGTATTTTAGTTACTTTATTAACCCTGGACCCTCACCCTGGACCCTTACCTGAACCCTGGACCCTCACCCTGAACCCTGGACCTGAACCCTGGACCCTTACCTGAACCCTGGACCCTCACCCTGGACCCTTACCTGAACCCTGGACCCTTACCCTGATTGTGGATGCCCGTGCTTCTGGTGAACTGGGCGAACCCAGCCTCGCTGGTGACATCATCATGACCCTTCAAGGTGGTGCGTGGTATTTGGACACATCAGCTGTCCACAGCAGGTCATGGGAAGGGCTGGCGTATCATCTGCACACCAAGAGTAACATGGAGTCATTTGTAAGCAGACTGGTGAGACCGGGTTGATTTTTTTCTGCTCCTTCTGCATTGTCCCCGTCCTGCCGTCTTTCCTCCAGGGGAGGCCGGGAGCAGTGGGCGGCTCTTTTCTGCGACGCCTGGCGACCGATTCCAGGTGGACATCCGTGTCGTGGTCAGGGACAGGACAGGAGAGTTTCCTGCGTGGGTTTTTTATGTGGGTGCCTTTTGACGCTGGAAGAAACCCGCCTGAGCACGGGGAGAACATGCAGCGTCCACACAGACGGGGGGGCTGCCCGTTGTTCCGAAGGCCCAACAGTCCGGAAATAGTCCCACTGGACTGGAAGCCCATTTGTCCGGCAGCCCGTTATCCCGAAAACAAAAGACCTGTTGTCCCACAAATACACACTTCCCTACATTTTTTGGGGGGAATTTTCTCCCCAGTTGTACTTGGCCAGTTACCCCACTCTTCCGAGCCGTCCCGGTCGCTGCTCCACCCCCTCTGCTGGTCCAGGGAGGTGCTGCAGACTACCACATGCCTCCTCCCATACACATGGAGTCACCAGCCGCTTCTTTTCACCTGACAGTGAGGAGTTTCACCAGGGGGACGTGGTGCGTGGGAGGATCATGCTATTCCCCCCAGTTCCCCCACCCAAACAGGTGCCCCAACCGACCAGAGGAGGCGCTAGTGCAGCGACCAGGACACATACCCACATCCGGCTTCCCACCCACAGACACAGCCAATTGTGTCTGTAGGGACGCCTGACCAAGCCGGAGGTAACACGGGGATTCGAACCGGCGATCCCAGTGTTGGTAGGCAACGGAAGAGACCGCCACGCTGCCCGGATGTGCCCCCCCCCCCCCCCCCCCCCCTGCAGTTTTTCACCATTAATATCTTGGTGTGGTTTGACGTACGAACGCGAAGACACCCATTACCATTTAGGCGTGAATAGGTGTAACGTTAAAAGCACTTGTGAGAATGTGCTCTCTGCTCCACCAGAATCAGAACACTTTATTCATTAGCCAGAAATACCAACTTTCTTGTCATAATCTCTGGCCAGTTCAGATTCATGATCCACCGTGACACTGGACAGGCAGGTGTTGCACCGAAATCTGTGATCCATCAGATTATGTAACCATCCATCCATCCATTATCCAAACCGCTTATCCTGCTCTCAGGGACACGGGGATGCTGGAGCCTATCCCAGCAGTCACTGGGCGGCAGGTGGGGAGACACCCTGGACAGGCCGCCAGGCCATCACACAGGGCCCACACATATACATACACACACACACACACACACACACACACACACACACACACATTCATACCAAGGGACAATTTAGTACGGCCGATTCACCTGACCTACATGTCTTTGGACTGTGGGAGGAAACCGGAGCACCCGGAGAAAACCCACACAGACACGGGGGGAACATGCAAACTCCACACAGAGGACGACCCAGGACGACCCCCAAGGTTGGACTACCCCGGGGCTCGAACCCAGGACTGTCTTGCTGTTAGACAACCGCGCTAACCACTGCGCCACTGTGCCACCCACGCTTTTAAAAAGACGCTATTTCAAACAGGATATGGCCCTCAGATCGATGTGGTTGAATTTAGACATAAAATTAGAAATGGTTAAGCTTGGCCATTCTGTTGAAGACAGATATGGGGGGACGGCCGAAATAGCGCATTTTAAGGGCAGGGTCACATAATCTAACCAGTCACGGCAGCGACTGAACTCCAGGGGGAGTGTGTATATTGGAGCAGCGGCCTCTTGTTATCAGGATAACGAGCTATCGGATAAATGGGCTTTTGGTCCAATGGGACGTTTTTCGGACTATTGAGGTTTCGGAATAATGGGCGGTCAGAACAATGGCGTGGCACCACACAGACATCCACTGCAGACTGACGGACAGGCCTGGGGAGAACATGCAAACTCCCCCAGTCCCATCACCGCCCCAGGTGGGAATCGAACCCAGGACCTTCTTGCTGTCGACAAATCGTATTGTAGCGAATTCGGGGGGCAGTCGGGAAACGCCGAAGCTGGTACGCGAACCCGAGTCTCCCGCACCACGGGCGACTATGTTTCCGTGATTGTTACATTGCCCCCTTCCTTTGGGAAGGGTGTCCCCAGCTGGACCATCACAGCCGGGGTGCTAACCCATGTCTCCCACACCACGGGCGACTACGTTAACCAGTCGACTAAAGGGTCCGACCTGTTAGCTAAGGGCTCCCGAGCCTATTCAGCCGTGATCGTTATATTGCCCCCTTCCTTTGGGAAGAGCGTCCCCGGCTGGACCATCACAGCCGGGGTGCTAACCCATGTCTCCCACACCACGGGCGACTACGTTAACCAGTCGACTAAAGGGTCCGACCCGTTAGCTAAGGGCTACCGAGCCTGTTCATCCGTGATCGTTACATTGCCCCCTTCCTTCGGGAAGGGTGTCCCCAGCCGGACCATCTTAGCCGGGGCGCAAACTCATGTCTCCCACACCACGGGCGACTACGTTAACCAGTCGACTAAAGGGTCCGACCCGTTAGCTAAGGGCTACCGAGCCTATTCATCCGTGATCGTTATATTGCCCCCTTCCTTTGGGAAGAGCGTCCCCGGCTGGACCATCATGGCCGGGGCGCAAACTCATGTATTCCACTATCCCCCCTCCTTCAGTGTAAGGATCACGGATCACGTTAGCCCTTGGCTAACGGGTCAGACCCTTTAGTCAACTGGTTAACATAGTCACCCGTGGTGCGGGAGACCCAGGTTCGCGTCCTGGCTGCCCCTAAATTTGCTACATTGGTGTCAAAAGTGGAATGGTGAGGCCAGGGGGCGGGGTAGTGTAACGACTACGGATATGTAGACTTGCTAGCCCCTTGGTCAACGGGTCAGACCCTTTAGTTGACTGGTTAGCGCAGTTGCCTGTAGTGCGGGCGACCCGGGTTTGCATCCCGGCTGCCCCCTGAATTCGCTACGTTGCAATGTAGCGAAATCTTGTAGCGAATTCTTCAGTGTAGCTTTCTTCCCTGCGGAACACGCCAGAGAAAACATGGCGTGTGGTCTACATGTGGTCTACACTTCAGTACTTGTTTATTTATTGCAAGTCATACCGTCATCGCCATGTTGAACAATGTTGTCATACATTGCAGATTTTCCTCCTATTAATTAAGTTTCCTTTATTAGTCCCCTTGGGGAAATTCATTTACTGCAAATTAACCCATCCTAGCTTGACACAATTAAGTTAATTTACTTGCTTTCCCCGAGGTAATCGGTTTCCTAGTTTTTGTTATTTACCAAATATGATGGTGTTGTTGATATTTGGCAATTACCAGCAATAAACTTTTTTCACACGTTGACAAAAGAAGGAACCTCTAGTGACGTTGGCGAATACTGGTATTGATAGGAGAGATGGTGGTATCAGTACTACGGTTGTTTTCGTAACAATTTGATGATGCGATCTGCATCACGATACGAGTGTCACGATTCAGTCCTCCCACACACTGCGTCCCCCTGGCGAAACTCTTCGCTGTCAGGTGAAAAGAAGCGGCTGATGACTCCACATGTATCGTGGAGACATGTGGTAGGGTGGAGTAACTAGCTGGGTACAACTGGGGGGAAAAACAGGGAAAAGAAATAAAAAAAATCAGAAATCAGACCCATAGCTAGCGTGGCGCTGTCAACGCCTGCTGTTGTTGTGGTTCAGCCCTGTTACGATGCTACAACCGCCGCCTAGTGGTCAGAGATGGAAACTTCATAATTAAGTAGCGACGCTGCCACATCTGTGTGGGTAATCTTAAGAATCGATGCGATGTTTGAGATTTAGTACAATACTTTGACAGATAGTGTTGTGATACTCGAGTGTGCGGATGTTGTCTTATGCCCCGAATCACCATTTAAACCTTTTGTTATCGGAAATGCAAAAGCACACAAACGAGAAGAGGGAGGGAATAGAGGAGCAGATACATTAAGGAAAGAGGAATAGGGCAGAAAAGGGGAAGATAAAGTAGAGCTAAATAAAAGAAAGGGCGTTATCTTGCCTGCTGGTCTCCGTGCAGTCGCCGTGGCCAACTTCTCCAGCGCTCCATCTCGTGTAATGAGCTTGATGCCAGAGATTGGCCGATCCAATGATCACAAGCAAGCCAGTGGCGCTCCAATTTAAGAGTCCGGCCAACAACGGAGGACCCGGCCTCACACGTCTCCCTTACAGAGGATGAAGACAAAAGCCTCCTTTGTTCTCCCCCCCCTTCGGGGTGCCGCCTCATTTCAACACTCTGGATATGAGGGCGTTCCAGAGCCGACTGTGTCGTCTTCTGCAGAGAGTAACAAAGCAGGTTTCACAGTGACACGCCGGTATAGGCTGCACGGACACACGCATGCACACATGCAGAAACTCACACACGCACACACACACACACGCACACACGCATGCACACGCACCGGTAAATTGACACAGCAATGCACATACAAACGCACACAAGGAGGCTGGTTTGTTTACTGTGCTGGAATGCCACAACAAAAGAAAATGCCCCGCTCTGAGCAGGAAGATGCAGTCAAGCACGACCGACTGGAGGAAAGGCAAAGTCACTTACACACAAACATACACACACATGAATGTGTACACGTCTAATTTAAAGTAGCTGGGGGTTTCGAGACTTCGTCTGTAATCCGACGGTGGGAGGAAGTATCAAATCTACACAATCTTGAGAATCTCATTGTCTCTCTTAATGGCAGCATCGCGTGTGTGTGTGTGTGTGTGCATTTGCATGCACTTCTCTACATGCTTGCAGGCGCACATATGAGAGTGTGTATTCCTGTTGTCTATGAATGCGTTGCTCTCCTCTGGCCTCTCTGGCGTCACTTTATATTGGGCGCAGACACACACCAACACACAACCACCTGCAGACCACGGCCCATCATCCATCTTGACAGAGATGTTATTTATACAGGAGCCGTGTCTGGTCTCAATCCCCCTGCCTCGCCCCTCCACCCACAGCTCACTCCCCCCCCCCACACACACACACACACAGTTTCCTCTGTGTACCCCATGTCCCCCCCCACCAGGCAGGCCATTGAGGTGAGGGCTAAAGGTAATGGTTTCCATTTTGCTTTAATGCCACTGGGTCAGGGAGCGGCGGCAGGGCAGGGCTTCATTACAGCAGCACAGCAGGGTCCCCGTGTCTCATGGTGAGATTCATTATGCCACCGATCCCCCCACCCCACCCCCACCCCCACCCCGGCTGCATGCTACTACCAACACCTCCCCTGCTATGCCCACCATCAGCACTGCCCCAGCTATATATCAATACAGATATAGGAAGAAACTTTTGATACACAGCAATACAAGCTTGTTTCATGCATCGTGCACTCATCAGCTGCTGTCTGCAGGCCGCAGTAGCATGAACTAGTTGTAAGAGCTAACGTAACGTTAGCCACAAGTTAGAAAGTCAGCTAGCGTGGACAATTAAACTTGGAAGGAGATCGCTTATTGTTACAGGGAAAGTAATGTATTATAATTACGTAAATATTATAATAATGGTATAATAATAAAATGTATTATTGTTATTATTATGATAGTTACGGAGGGCCGCGAGGAAGTAGCTTAAAACATAACGGTAGGTCGTAATAAGCTGCTTGTACAAACGACCTATGGGGTCGTCTCCAATAACAGGGTTGATGTCTCTCACACACACACACAGCATAATGGTACAACTTAATGTTTCTCAAATGAGCCTTGTTTCAATACACAATCCCACTGGCCACCTCCTCAACTCGGCAAAATCAGATGGAACGTTATTATGAGAGGGACCGGGCGGCGAGCAGCTCCGGGGTGACGGATGTCTTTAATCTCGTCGCTGGGTTGTCTTGTGTGCATCATCTATTTTTTTTCTTTTTCTTTTTTGCATCTATGCATGTGAGGCACATTGTGCTCTATGCTAATTCCGTCTCCAGCGCGGGATGGATGGATGGACTGACAGACCGGGTTTGGTGGGGCCGCGTGACGTATTGGCGCCCGACGCTTCTGCGGGTGCTGCAGGCTGCCGCACATGGGATGTGCAAGTCAAGGACGAGCAATTTGTCTGAGGTGTAAATTAATTTGCAACAATCAAAAAATGGATGGAGATGTGGAAGAGGAAGTAATTATGATGATAGATTGGACACGGCCCAGAGGCTCGCACGTCTCCACCACCGGCGCTCCCGGGATGGAGATGCGCAGCGTTAGTTCAAATGGCCCAGCATGCACGGGGAGTCAGCGGAGCAGATTTATATATTTTTTTACGGCCACCTTTGTTTTGAGGTTAGACAAATGGCCTCAGGCTACAGGCGCTCCCAATTTGTGTCTTTCTTGGAATTGGTTCTCCCTCCATCTTTATTTTTCCTTCCTGTTTTTCCTGATTCTTTTTCCACCTTACTTTACCTTAGTGTTCAGTCTCTCGTTGGCCATTGGCAAATTTACTTGAAAAATTCCAGTATTTGCCGTTTTGACTCATCATTACTGACCGAGTCACTCTAAACTTTACTTTTCTGTGAAAGGACACACACAATGTGACAAACTGATGGTGAAGATCAGTTTATTTATTTCCTTATTTATTTATTTATTTATTCATTTTGGAATGTCCCCCCTTTTTTCTCCCCAATTGTATCCGTCCATTACCCCGCTCTTCTGAGCCGTCCTGGTCTCTGCTCCACCCCCTCTGCTGATCCGGGGAGGGCTGCAGACTACCACATGTCTCCTCCCATACACGTGGAGTCACCAGCCGCTTCTTTTCACCTGACAGTGAGGCGTTTCACCAGGGGGACGTAGCACGTGGGAGGATCACGCCCCCCCCCCCCCAGTTCCCCCTCCTCCCCGAACAGGCGCCCCGACCGACCAGAGGAGGCGCTAGTGCAGTGACCGGGACACATACCCACATCCGGCTTCCTACCCGCAGACACGGCCAGTTGCGTCTGTAGGGACGCCTGACCAAGCCAGAGTTAACATGGGGATTCGAACTGCCGACCCCCGTGTTGGTAGGAGCATTTTCTCTTTTAAAGGTAGAATCTGTAACGGTGGGAAACAGCAGCCTCTAAACTACTGTACAGTTATGGCAAAAACATCTTTTGTTGTTGGGCAGAACCAGCAGGTGGGGCTCGCTCACCAGGGCACCTTCAATCCATCCATCACGTACTTGCACAGAAAAACTGCTGTAAATGCAGCGTCGCTTCTGAATCCTCCTTTTGATTGTAGCACATTTCCATTTCGGGAACGAGAATACGATGTTTACAGGATGGCGATAGCGGTTGCGAGCTTGTATGTTTTCCAGTTTAGGGCATTTTTCTTTGTTCGTCCTTGTGAAATGTGTCCAGACACACTTTCACAACCACTGCTGTATTCCCATTTAAGTCAAACACACAAACACACCAGACCAAAACTAAAAATGTAAGCAAAGTGCAGTAACCAAGTAGGTTTCATTTGCCCAGAGGCTGCTGTTTGACACCAGTACAGAGTCTACCTTTAAAGACCACCTGAAATGGCATTCAGGAAGTCATGGTGTGACACATTTCTGAAAGAAACAGACCATCGTGTGGAATTTAACAAAGGGCAAGATAACAAAGTTTGATTGACATGCTAATGTTCTACCCTGTACGCTGATGCTTCTCCTGGATTGCCACCTTGCCGTGGTGGAGAAGCTTGCATGTACCAAAGATCCCAAGAACTATGCTGTCTGGAGCTTGGCTCCTGGTAGGGTCACCCAAGGCAGACTGGTCAAGGAGGAGGTTCCAGACGAAGCGTGATCCAACAAAGACCTCAACGGTGGAATTGGTGGAAGATGTCTCCAGGTCTCAACGGCAGTGAAGGTGGATGAAGGCTGCAACAGACGGTGGTCCCCAATCGTCATGGTTCTCCATGAAATTGGACTCTGGCCACCCCCTGCCAAGGACCGTGTGGTGGCTGCAGGCGCATCAGCCTCTCCACATAAAAAGTTGTCACGCGCAGGCATCCTCCTGAAAGGATACCCACAAGGGGGTCCTCCCTATGTTCCCCGGGTCCTATAGTCCCCGGGTCCTATGTTCCCCGCTTTGTATGAGACCGGGGAATATCGGACCTTTTTGTATACAGAGGGCCCTATATTCCCCACTTTTCCCCAAAAGGGTCCTATGTTCCCCGTTTTGTATGTGCAGGGGAACATAGGACCTTTCTTTATAAAAAGGGTCCTATGTTCCCCTAGGGCACCCGGGGAACATAGGACCCTTTTTATAAAGAAAGGTCCTATGTTCCCCGGTCAGCAGGTTTGACGCTGTTTGGCGCAAAAAGTGCATTTTCAATAATGCATTATTTAGGGCAGATTATTAAGAAGACAATGAATCATACGATTTCTATTTTTTATATCACAAAAACGAATTCACAAAGTCCAGGTTGGCTAAAGTATGTGGAAACTTTAGACACTACACCAATTTCAATTTATTAGGCTATAGCCTATATTTGGGCGCATAACCCACCGCGGTAGTTCTCTGATATTTATGCGCGAAATGTGTCACTTACCGAGGAAAATGCGCCTCGCCGAGTAGGTGAGCTGGCTCGTCTGTGTCTGAATGTAATATAGTAAGCCTATGTTCCTTGAGCAACTGTACCCGGGCATAGCTCAGTCGGTAGAGCTCTCGCCTATGGATCGCAAGGTCGTGAGTTCGATCCCGGGTGCCGCCAACTCAGCGTATGAGTTGCACATTGTGCGAGATGTGCTGGGAGCTGAGGATAGGTGTTGTGTTCCGTCCTCAGCAGTCCATCTCCCAGAGGTCTAGCGCATTGTACCAGGGATAGACTCCTGCAAAAGCTGGCTGATACCGACAAGAGGCCAATTCCGACCCACTTCTTCTATGTTCCCTAGAAAGCCGTCGTTCCCATTATAACCACACCAGCTTATTGGGAAAAGCATCTGACAGATATTAGATAGAAACCATCTGCTCAGTAAGGCCCTTTAAGCATCATAATTGTAATGATAATAATAATAACATAATAATAACAATAATTGTCATGTACCGGTTCTGCATGTAAGGGCACCCGTATGTATGTGACGTCACCTGTTGACGTGGGAGAAGCGCGAGGAATATTGTTCGGGCAGTCTTGCAATACGGTGGTAAATAGCAAACCAAGTTAGGCATTGTGTAATAACGGTGTGCCTGATCATTTATAATCAATGAAACCTAAATAAGCATATAGGTGGGAATAACGGATCAGAACAATAATAATGATAATAATAATAGCGTAATAATAATGATGATGATGATGATAATAATAATAATAAGGATAATAATAACAATATAGCCTTATATTAGAAATGCTAAAAATCGGGTAATTGAAATATTTATAATTATAAAGTAGGCTAATAAGGCATGGTAATAACAATAAAATAATAACAATATCTGCCTGGTCTCTTAAGATTCTAAGATGCTGTATGCTACAGAAATAACGGGACATGGGCCTAGGCTAATGAATACGCCTTTTTGACAAAATATGAATGAAAGGCTAATCAACAACGCTAAAGCTGAATCACAAAACACATATTGCTCGAAAAATAATTTATAAATAGCCAAATGCACACATGATTTCGAGTTTGGAAATATTTAAGACTTGTCGTGGATGTGTGGTCATCTGCACGCAAGTTTCCTGGCGTTCTAAACCACATGATCAAAATTCACCAATGTCTAAACCGCCCGCCAACTTGCAACAATTTGCAACAATCGGTTGTTATCGGTGATAACTCGTGGACTCACTGTCATGTGCTTACTAGCCTACAAGAAGACAAACAATGGCGATAGTTATGGATGGTGATCGAGGGGGCAAAGTGTTGGTACATGAGAACTTCAGATATCAGAAGCACCGCACCAATCAAGACACCATTAGATGGAGGTGCTGGAGGTGGAACTGTAGAGTGCCACTGATCACAAATAGATTTGAAGTGGAGGACGTGGATGCTAACATTATTGTGCACGATGTTGGGGAACACGTGCATCCCCCTGACGGAGAAATGGTGCACCGTGCAGAATTCCGACAGGGGGTGATTGCAGAAGTTGCGAGGGAGCCAACAGTCCCAATAAGAAGGATCTATAATGCGCAAAGGGTCCTGCAGCGTCGGCAATGTCAAATCCAGGGTTTTAGCCCCTCTTTGTTGAGTAGCCTAATGGACTAGGACTACTCATTTTGATTTTTTGAAGAAGAAAAAAGCCTTAACGTTAGGCTAGTTAGGCCTTGGAGATTTTTGTTTTAGACCATGCCTTTTCTGGGGGGCTTCTGCCATAGACCAACCCTTTTTCAGCCAAGCTTTTACTAGAAGCATTTTGTTATTAATAGCCTATTATCAGCATTACTATTGATAGTATTGTGCCTGTAATTGTTATTTGTTATTAGGCCTCTTTTATAATTAGGCTATTATTATTATTATCATTATTAGGCTGTTATTATTATTATTATTATGTATTATTTCTTATTATTATTATTGGTATTATTACTATTACTATTATTATTATTATTATTAAAGAAGAACATCAAAGGATGTAAGGTAGCACTCATCAAATGAAAAAAAAAGACACAATTCTCTATTTTACCATTTCATTGTTTGGCATCAGTCATTAACTTGGCCGGGTGGTCTTCTTCAGAAACCTTAATGACTGATGCCAGACGATAAAATGGTGAAATAGAGGACTGCCTCTGTTATTTTCTTACCATTTGGTGAGTGTTACCTTACATCCTTTGATGTTCGTCTTTGATTCATGTTTTTGGTTTAGCACCTCCACAAGCCTTTAGTTTTTTGAGAAGCACATATTATTATTATTGGGCAATTAGCCTATTGTGTAAGGTAGGCGGCCCCCGTTGAGGGATACTTTGTGCTGGTCCTAAATTTCAAGTCCTGGTCTAAGTTCTCTGCCTAAAAAGTTCATCATTAAAGTCTTTTTGAAAGAAAGTCTGCCAAGTGATTTAATATGGAAAACGAACTGCAAAGTAACAAGAAAGTGGCTGAAGTGTCCAGTGCTGTGCAAATTGAACTTTGAGCGAAGGTGGAAATGGCTAGGTTATACTGGTAGGCGGGCCTACTGCAAGACAAACTTGCGTTGGTTGCCGACTGTCCATGCTGAGCCGGAGAGCCAACTAACTAGGCCTACTGCAGTAAATATTGGTAAGAAATAACAATAAAGCAAATTACAGCCTCCTCTATAGGCCGAATTTGGATACACACTCAAGGTGGCCTGCGATATACAACAGCCAACAATGGTAATACGGCCTAATTTAATCAGCGGAGGAATAGATTATCGTAGCCTACATCTCAGCCTTGACCCCAGTTTTTATTATTTTGGACCCGTTAAGGAAATTAATTTGCAAAAAGGGTTCTAAGTTCCCCGGTTTGTTCCTCGATTGGCAATAGCGGGGAATATAGGACCCTTTATTTGGAAAAAGGTCCTATGTTCCCCTGGAAACAGCGGGGAATATAGGACCCTTTTTCCAAAAGAGGGTCCTATGTTCCCCGGTGTCTATTGCAACGGGGATTATAGGACCTTTTTAGGGGAAAACGGGGAATATGGGACCCTTTTTTTTCGAAAGGGTCCTATGTTCCCCGATCGGGGAACATAGGACCCGGGGAATATAGGACCCGGGGACTATAGGCACGGCCCCCCCACAAGGACCTAAGAGGAGGACAGTCATACTCGATCCCGAGTGACCGCCGATGATGATGACACTGATGGGACCACCATTTCCTTTAGGTCAAAAACATCATGACCGGTACATAGTTCAGAGCAGTCCGCATTAAAATGCTGGTCCCAAAATTTAATTTTCAGAAAAGGCTCCCCTCTCAAAGTGAATGGAGTCCAACCAGCAACTGTGTCCCATAATATTGCAGATTGCGGACATGCACACATTTAGGGTTTCATAAGGTGGGAAAACTCAAATCAAATAACTGTTGCACATGTTTCTCGATGCTCGCCCGCATGTGCAAAGAACTATAGCTATGAATTTTATGAATTTTCCAGGAAGAGAAAACACAAGATTATTTACATGCAAATAGAAAGGGCGATGTTTTTTTGCGGTGGATCGGTGCAGCATCAGCAGTAATGTGGACGTTGTACTGGACCGTTGTGGTGAAGAGGGAGCTGATCCGGAAGACAAGGCTTTCAATTTACCAGTCAATCTTCGTTCCAACCCTCACCTATGGTCATGAGCTTTGGGTAGTGACCGAAAGGGTCAGATCCTGGATCCAAGTGAATGAAATGAGTTTCCTCCGTAGGGTGTCTGGGCTCAGCCTTAGAGATAGGGTGACGAGCTCGGACATCCGGAGGGAGCTCGGAGTAGAACCGCTGCTCCTTCGCATCGAAAAGAGCCAGTTGAGGTGGTTCGGGCATCTGATTAGGATGCCTCCTGGACGCCTTCCTTTGGAGGTTTACCGGGCACGGCCAACTGGGAGGAGATCCCGGGGTAGACCCAGAACTCGCTGGAGGGACTACATGTCCAGTCTGGCCTGGGGACACCTTGGGATCCCCCAGGAGGAGCTGGAGGGTGTTGCTGGGGAGAGGGACGACTGGAGTGCCCTACTTAGCTTGCTGCCACCACGACCCGACCCCGGAGGAGCGGCTGAAGATGAATGAATGAATGTTTTTGGGGTTTTTTTGTCAATTTTTTTTTCTTGGGGGGGGGGGGGGCATAGTGATAGACAAATGAGACTCAGTGCATGTAAAAGATATAAAACAGAGGTAAAAAAAACATTTTTCATTTCACATGATGCACTGAAAAAGAAAAGTAGCAGTGAAACTTGCTTTTAATTTACTCAGATGAATAAATTCTGGATTGGGCCTTTAAGCACCCGTACATTAATGTGGGGAGTGGTCTTAATCACTGGGTGATAAACAGACTCATTACTGAACCCTGACTGACCACTTCAGACCGCTAAAGATAGGAGCCGCTCATCTGGGCAGTTTTATTACCCCGCTGATCTCTCCTAAATCCATGTTCTTCCCATTGCTCTCGCTCCCTCTCTAAGTCTTTATCTCTCTTTGACTGGCTTTTAAGGTCATTAGGTTTTTGCCTTCACTCAGCCAGACGCGGACTGATGCGTTGAGTCTTGTACTAGAGTCTTTTTACAAGACATTTTCATGTAGAGCCCAATGAGTAATTCCACCGCCGTGAAAACGGGTCTCATCTCGATTCCGTCCACGCACTCCTCGTCTGCCCCAACCTTTCTCCTTTCTTTTTGTTGAGGTGCCCAGGAAGCAGGCTGTACCCAGCAAATTGAATTCTTTGCCATGATGTTATTTGCTTGAATGAATAGAGGCAACTATTGTTTATTACGGGCTACCGATCTTCAGGTCTCCTTGCTGAAACGGCCCGGTCTCTTCCTCTCTCTCTCTCTCCCCGTCTTCGCCAATATTTCTTTTAAAATCCCCCTTCTCTTAATCTGTCTGTTTCTTTCCCGTAAAGTTATATACAATTCCACCCCCCCCCCCTTTGAGGAGGTTAACTCTTTCTCTCCTGACTGAACTGTGACCGCCGACCTCTGCTCCCATCATCTATCCCACCATCACGGTTTCCTTCATGTGTGCCATTGTGCCATGTCAGGGTGCCGTTTTAGTACAGCAGTGTTAGTTGAAATGTATATTTTGCTGCAGTTTGTTGGTTTTTGCTAAGATTTTCATTGGGAGTGATGAAGGACAGGATTAGTGACGAGTATATTAGAGGGACAGCTCAGGTTGGACGGTCTGGAGACAAAGCAAGAGAGGCAAGATTGAGATGGTGTGGACATGTGTGGAGGAGAGATGCTGGGTATATTGGGAGAAGGATGCTGAATATGGAGCTGCCAGGGAAGAGGAGAAGAGGAAGGCCAAAGAGGAGGTTTATGGATGTGGTGAGGGAGGACATGCAGGTGGCTGGTGTGACAGAGGAAGATGCAGAGGACAGGAAGAGATGGAAACGGATGATCTGCTGTGGCGACCCCTAACGGGAGCAGCCAAAAGTAGTAATAGTCGTAGTAGTAGTAGCAGTTTGCTGGTGCTTCACCTTAATTCAAGTTTACATAAGGATTTTTGTAGTTAAATATTACTCAATATTACCCATACTTGGATCTGCACTCTTACTTTTATACTTGTATTTTTAGTCTTATTCTTATATTATTTAACTTTTGATATCCAACCTTATACTTAATGTACACTTCTCCATCATGCTGTGTACATGTGGATATGCTGTGTGTAGCCGAGAGTAACATACCAAGTCACATTCCTTGTATATGATCATACTTGGCCAAGAAAAGCTGAACTGACTTGACCAGCATCGAAAAAGCCCACGTTTTCACACGGGAGTTGTGCAAACTCCACAGCGAGGACATCTACACACAAACCTAACACCGCGTATAAAAAGTGTGCACTGGATATTAAAGTGGCGGTAAGCGATCGTAGGTGGAGATAACAGGAGCTAGCTATATTTTGAAATTGTCCTGCAAAAGTATCCGCCCCGTCTTCTGCCAAAGAGCCCCCTGAACGTGCTAGTTGATTAACAGCAAGCAGGGACCAATGGCGACGCTGGCACAGAACCTGTTTTACACCAGAACGACTCCATAAGATAAATGACTCCATTTCAGATCTCTGCCCGAGATGCAAAACACAGACAGGTAACCTTATTACATGACATTACATGACACTACATTACAGTCATTTAGCCGACGCTTTTATCCAAAGCGACTTACAATAAGAGCATCATTTAACGTTGGAAATCAGGAGAACTACTAGTCACCAGAGGTCATACGTGCATCTAAACAAGAATCTAAGAGCAAAACCAGTGCTAAAGTAAAAGTGCAAGAAAGAGATTTGTTTTTTTTTTAATTCATATGTTCTGGGGATGTAATAAACTAAATCTTTACTGGGGCTCAATCCTGGACAGTCTTAAAAAGATCACTGGATGTGAGATCCCTGCTCACCTGAATCAGCCAACGTCTGACATCCCACCTGACACAAGAAACGTGGTGCGGTTCATCAAGCTGGCCGTGGCTGCTGGTAAGAAATGCATTGCTGTGTTATGGGAGAGTGCAGACCCCCCCCCCCCCCTATTTCTATGTGGCGTAACGACATTTCACCGTACATAGCTTCAGAAAAACACATGTTTAATCTCAGAAGAAAAGCACATCTCTGATAACTGCTGGGCTGGTTTCAGGAATGACGTGGGAAATCTTTCAGTCTGTCATCGGTGGATGATG
Source organism: Lampris incognitus (assembly GCF_029633865.1). NCBI lineage: Eukaryota > Metazoa > Chordata > Actinopteri > Lampriformes > Lampridae > Lampris > Lampris incognitus. The sequence goes on from NC_079218.1 coordinate 4,846,775, forward strand.
TTTTGAATATTCCGAGAATATTGCACACGTGTTTATTTCTCAAATTGGACCCCTTTCTTCATCTTCATCCTTATTCATTTTACAATTATTATTGTAACTATTAATTGCTTTTTTTCTTACTTGACGATTACCATTTAATTCATTTACCTATATGTGTATATGTATATATATGTGTGTGTGTGTGTGTATGTATATATATATATGTGTGTGTGTGTGTGTGTATCTATGTATGTATGTGTGTGTGTATATATATATATATATGTATGTGTGTGTGTATATATATATGTGTGTGTGTATGTGTGTGTGTGTATGTATGTATGTATGTATGTATGTATATATAGATAGATATGTGTGTGTGTGTGTATCTATGTATGTATGTGTGTGTGTGTGTATATATATATATATGTATGTGTGTGTGTATATATATATATGTGTGTGTATGTATGTATGTATGTATGTATGTATGTATGTATGTATGTATGTATATATATATATATTATTATTTTTACATTTCTTTTCTTTGACTCCATTGCCTCTATTATGGCCCTTGTCTGGTGGAGGGGGTGGGGGGGACTGGTCTGGGGGTATTATTACCTTATCATGTTGAACCTTTTTTTTTCTCTTATCCTTGATAATTCAACTTTACATTTTCTACTGTAGACCACTGTGTATATGAGAAAACCAGCAAAAGTGAACTGTTAAAAAAAAAAAAAAAAAAAGAACTCTCTTGGCTGACTGGCTGATGAGGAGACGGCCACCCAGACCGGAGGCCTACACTACCAAGCAAATTCGACCTACCCAGGAAATCTTTGTGTTAGCTGGCTTCAATAAGCCTGACAACTGCAATTACACAAGATAAGTCAACCCAGGTTTTCCCCAATCTAGCTATGAGCACGTTCACGTAAAAGGGGCGGAGTTTGCACCATATGACCAATCACACACAAGGACAAGTCTACCAGAGCCCCATGTTTTACACAAGATGAGCAAACTTAAAATCAAACAAAATATAATCTAGGCGAAGAGCAGCACAGTTACTGTTGCCAAAGGCAGGAGTGTAGCGCCGCATTATGTAATAACGCTGCATTATGTAATAATGTAATACATTTTCACATCATTATGTAATAACGTCACGTTTTTTTCAAATCAAGACATACATTTTGGTGGTTTATTACATAATGCACCAAATTATTACATTTTCTTCATAAAAAAGTGTAACATCCGCATTTTGTAATAACCGGTGCAATATGTAACAAGTTATTACAAAATGCGGATGTTACACTTTTTTATGAAGAAAATGTAATAATTTGATGCATTATGTAATAAACCACCAAAATGTGTCTTGATTTGGAAAAAAACATGGCGTTATTACATAATGATGTGAAAATTTATTACATTATTACATAATGCGGCGTTATTACATAATGCGTCGCTACAAGGAGGAAAAGCTGGCAAAACATCTGCTGACTGTGAGAATGCGTGAATTAATATCAGTATCACCGCCCCATCATGAAGGCACGAGTAGATCTGACCTTAATTACAGTTATGTTCATCCACCCATTATCCAGACCGCTCATCCTTACTCAGGGTCACGGGGATGCTGGAGCCTATCCCAGCAGCCACTGGGCGGCAGGCGGGGAGACACCCTGGACAGGCCGCCAGTCCTTCACAGGGCGGACACACACACTCACTCACACCTAGGGACAATTTAGTACGGCCAGTTTACCTGACCTACATGTCTTTGGACGACCCCCAAGGTTGGCTCGAACCCAGGACCTTCTTGCTGTGAGGCGACTGCGCTAACCACCCAATTACAATTAATTACAATTGTGTATTCCGTTAAATTAATGTGTCGCTTAGATGTATTCTTATGGTGTGCAAGACAATTTTACCCTTGTTCTTTCTGCTGCAAACCTTTAGTGTCCACGCAGGCGATGTGCCAGTATGATCAAACAACGAGAATCCTTATTTATCCATCCATCCATTATCTGAACCGCTTACCCTGCTCTTAGGGTCGCGGGGATGCTGGAGCCTATCCCAGCAGTCATTGGGCGGCAGGCGGGGAGACTTACTTATGCTTTACCTGAACATGGATGTTGTGGAATGACTTGCGATTGACAAACTCGCCTTCATTCTCACCGAGACATGCTGTGATGGGAATATGGGTGCAAACCATGGCACCGACCACTCTGGGGAACCCTATGAAAGGAGTAGGCTGCATATAATATACAACAGTAAACGTCGTAGGGTCAATACTATTTATAGATCAAGTGGTCAATTGAAGTTATTGTCTAAGTCAGGGGTGTCAAACTCCAGGCCTCGAGGGCCGTAGTGTCTGATTTAACTAATTAGCTCACCTCCTGGATCAAGGAGGGAAAGGAACTAGTTTAATCAGGTGGTGTAGTGCACGGCTGCAACAAATACCTGCAGACACTGCAGCCCTTGAGGCCTGGAGTTTGACACCCCTGGTCTAAGTGCTATTTTATAAAAGCCCTCTTTTACAGACTGCATGGGCAAGTGGCCTGGGAACACAACAAATGCATCAAGTAGCTCTGTTAGAGCAAGAACGGCCTTGCAGATTGCCAGGCTGTCCGTGTTTTTGATACTGCAGGTTCTCCACCTCACCCACAGCAAACAGAAAAGTACCTGTAGCAAAACAAACACAAGCCAACGCATACTGTCTGCAGGACTGTTGGTGCATGACTTCGACGAGTCGCACTGGCAACAGACAGCTCAAGAAGCTAACAAAGATAAACCATTCCCTCTGCTGCAAACCTATATCTTCCACAAACATACTCGTCAGGGAAATCCAAAGGGCTCTGTCAGTCTTTAACACTCTGGCCACCCTTTGAGACCCTCTCACGATTCGTGCACCGAGGTCCACAGGACCTTCTAGGCATGGTGACACCATTTTCCAAGAGAACTGATTGGTGAGTAGTTCTGTGCTTTTATATGTGCTGATCTGTTATCTTGAACATAACCTGCTCCGGAGCAGGTCAGTTGTGCAGCATAAGTTACCATGGCGATGTATCCTCGGTAAAAAAGGGAACCACATCTGGGTAGCATAGCGGTCTATTCCATTGCCTTCCAACACAGGGATCGCCGGTTCAAATCCCTGTGTTGCCTTGTGGTCGGGTATCCCTACAGACATAATTGGCCTCTGGTCGGTCGGGGCGCCTGTTCGAGGAGGAGGGGGAACTGGGGGGAACAGCGTGATCCTCCCACGCGCTACGTCCCCCTGGTGAAACTCCTAACTGTCAGGTGAAAAGAAGTGGCTGGTGACCCCACATGTATGGGAGGAGGCATGTGGTAGTCTGCAGCCCTCCCCGGATCGGCAGAGGGGGTGGAGCAGTGACCAGGACGGCTCGGAAGAGTGGGGTAATTGGCCGGATACAATCCGGAAGAAAAGGGGGGGGAAATTCCAAAGGGGAAAAAAAGAGAGAATTTATTTCTGCTGTTGTCCATACTTACTCTCAAAATGAATATTCATTCTTGCTCAACCACATTTGATGAAACTAGAGGCGAGTGTTGTGTCACGTGTGCAGATCGCTCCACCAACATCTGTCACTGCATGTCATTGTTGTAGAAAAGCCAAAATGGTATTTTGTCTCCCTCTCTCCTTTCAAATACCCCACCCCCCTTTCTGTCTCTATTGGGGAGTCATATCTTAGCTGCTGCTGCACAAGTGATCACCTCTGGCCAGCTGACATTTCAAGAAATTCAGGTAGTTGTAGAAGCGTCATCTGCATAATTTCCCAGAGGCCCGCTGAGCTTAATTATCAACGTGGCTAGTGCAGACGACAGCACAGCTCATCACATTAGGATGGAGTCCCTGCTGTTTGTGCCCCTGCTCTGCCGGCTCCCAGCTGACTACCTGCAAATGCATTACTGGCTCTGCTCCTCTCCGAAGGACTCTGAAAACTTATCATTATCCACCCTGCTTTACATCCCTCTCAGCACTCCAAGCGGTCGTCATGAAGGAACAAAAGACTTAGACCAGTAGTGGTTCTCAAGTGTGGTGCCTTCGCCTATACCACCAGTGGTACACAGAGCGCCAATTTGCGGTATATTCTGAGAAATTGGCAAAGCCTGACCAAAACCAATAAGTTCTGTGAACATTCTGAGTTTGTGGTGTACTTAACCGGTATAATCATAGTATAATCATATTAACAAAGTATAGTGTTGGAGGTGTGATGGTATTTGCTGGTACAATCCATTTACATGTGGCGTCCGGGTGGCGTGGTGGTCTATTCCATTGCCTACCAACGTGGGCATGGCTGGTTCAAATCCCCGTGTTGCCTCCAGCTTGGTCAGGCGTTCCTCCAGACACAATTGGCCGTGTCTGCGGGTGGGAAACCGGATGTGGGTATTTGTCCTAGTTGCTGCACTAGGCCTTCTCTGGTTGGTCGGGATGCCTGTTCGGGGGGGGGGGGGAATAGCATGACCCTCCCAGGCGCTACATCCCCCTGGTGAAACTCCTCACTGTCAGGTGAAAAGAAGCGGCTGGTGACTCCACATATACTGGAGGAGCCTTGTGGTACTCTGCAGCCCTCCCCGGATCAGCAGAGGGGGTGGAGCAGATACCGGGATGGCTCGGAAGAGTGGGGTAATTGGCCAAATGCAATTGGGGAGAAAAGGGGGGGGGGGGTCCCAAAAAAAAAAGGTTCTCCACCTGCAAAGGCAATCTTTACTAATTATCAAGAACCGCTTATGATAACTGTGATGATCTGTGGGATGACACAAGCACACGTTTATAACCCCCACCTGTCCCCTCTTCAGCATGTTGGCCGAGACAACCACCAAAAGTGAAGCAAGGAAACTACAACGTGTCTGATAAGACAGAGACACAGAAACACATGCTGACGTGTTCGACAAATCATAGTTAAATCGACCTTGTCCGTATCCGTTAGGGTAGCAGGTGTGACGATGAAGACGAGGACTGGAAGAACAAAAATGGGGAAGAAAGAACTAAGAAGAGGTTCCAGGGAGTGTGTGAGGTAGTGTGTATGTGAAGTGTCCACCTGTGAGTGCACAGGATTAATCCCAATAAATCCTGGTGTCTGAGAGCCATGACATACCATTGTGCCTCCAGGCACTAGACAGACTCTGCAGCACCCAGGGGCCCCGCAGTCATGCAGACACCCCACGACTTAGAGAACAGCCGAAGCCCAAAGCACCGAAACCCCAGAGGAACACCGAGCCCACAGGGGGGCCAGGAGCCCGCAGAGCAACAGCCCTGCACGCCCTCGAGCAGCAAGGGCCAGTCCACAAAAGCACAAGCCGGGCCCCACACCCCAGAAGCGCATCCCCACCACCAACCCCCAGGGGCAGGCACAGGGCGCACCCGCAGGCACAGGACCCAAGCCGTGGACGATCAAGCACAGACCGCCAGACCGGAGCTGGGTCCTGCGACCAACAGACAGACGCACCACCGAGACCGCCCATCCAGCAAGCAGGCAGAAGGGGCCCCATGCTCATCCGCCCCGTCCATCCATCCATTATCCAAACTGCTTATCCTGCTCTCAGGGTCACAGGATGCTGGAGCCTATCCCAGCAGTCATTGGGCGGCAGGCAGGGAGACACCCTGGACAGGGTGCCAGGCCATCACACACACACAAACACCTAGGGACAATTTAGTACGGCCGATTCACCTGACCTACATGTCTTTGGCCTCTGGGAGGAAACCGGAGCACCCGGGGGAAACCCACGCAGACACGGGGAGAACATGCAAACTCCACACAGAGGAAGACCCGAGACCCCCCCCCCCCCCCCCAAGGTTGGACTACCCTGGGGCTCGAACCCAGGACCTTCTTGTGAGGTGATTGCACTAACCACTGCACCACCGCGCCGCCCCCATCGGCCCAACGAAAGTCAAATTCTATCACGACACCATATCGCCCCACTGCCCTTTCTTCTGCTTTCAGCGTAGGACTCGCACACACACACGCACTTTTCCAATAACACACATCAGCAAGCACACAGATTGATTTAACATTGCAGTGAAAACGACAAACATCTTTTTTATGGCGGTCCAATAGTTGGGGAGGTTATCAAGATGTGGCTGATTTAAATCTCCAGACTGGCTAGGGAAATGCGGGCAAATGACGGATTCAAGAGGCGGTCTCTCCTACCTTGAAAAATGACTGTTAAATTGCCCGTGAGCAAGGCACTGAGTCCCGAAATGCTCTACTGGGGCAAATAATGGACAAACAGCAAGAGTGCTGTGGCGCTACTGTAGGTACACGCCTGCCGTGTTTACTCCCGCCAGACCGCTGCTCCAGATAAGCACCTTATTCAAATCAACTGGCCTGTTTAAATATGGGTTATCATTATCTTTCCGTCTCCTGGTCTTTCATATTCGGGGCTCCGCGCTCGCCAAGGCAGGACTCGGGTCACCTGCCTCGCCATGCATGCACGACGTCCGCTCCGAAACCGAACGGGCGAAAGGGAGACGAGAGGGTGAAGAATACGGTGAGGGATGGCCTCCTTAGTAAAACAGTAGTTTTGATGTATAGCCGTGGGGCTGCAACTGTAATTAAGCAATATTTCTCAGCACTTCCTGGCATACGTTTCATGTCACTGTGTTTCATCACTGCCAACCCTCGCTGGTAACACAAACAAAGGAAAAATGTGTCAGCAAATCAAGATTTATTAGACACTGCTGAGGTTGTTTCACATTCATTCCCACACACACACACAGTTTGCCCTGCAGGACGGGCATTAGCCCCGGTAGAGGAAAATAAAAGTGTGTATTTGCTCAGCCCGGCGTGTGGATATCTTTCCAGTATTATTCACTTAATGTGACATCAAACAGGTAGGCAGTTGTGTAAGGCATGTGTTTGTGTAACGAGGGGACCGGCATGTCCGCGGCCTAACGTGTGTGTGTGTGTCTGTGTGTGTGTCCTTTCATCTGCCTTTGAAGTGAACAGTTGGAGAAGACACACTCCCGGTTTGGACCGTGCCCAAACAGAAAGTTCCTTTCAGGGGGGAAAGTAAACACCAGGTGCCGATGACACGCTTGATTCTGTGAACCCCCCGCGGGTCCGCCGTGGTCCTGTGACTCCTCTCCGAGTCAGTGTCTTACACGTCTGCTCCAGCCGGTGGCCGCTGGCTGGCTGGGACCATCACCGACACGCTTGTAGCTCAGAGGAGATAAGCGGTGCAACGCCGCTGTGTTCCAGCAGCATCCCGCGTACTCCCTCCTCCTGGCTGCACGGCTTGGATGCATACTGCATAACCTGCCGTGTCTTATTTCATCTGAGTGTGTTCTGCTTTGTTGGCATGTCGCCGTTAAATGCTTCACGCAGCAAGCCGCTGCCTGCTGAAACGTCTGTAAATTCACCCAACCCCTGCATATCGTGTCAATTAGCCCCCCGATCTTAACCAGGATTTAATCTACGAGCTGCTGTTTAGGATGTGATTCGCTCAGCCGGATCTACGACATCACACCACTGTACACCTGTCTCTTCTATGTAGTGTAGACAGGCATCCTATCGTCTGCGTCCCGATGACAATAATCAGGGTTGTGTGTGTTTGATGGTAAGCTAGCAGGAGCACAACAGACCGACGACACCGCGCTACAGCTGAGCAGGAATCAGATATGACCATATGGAAGGGTTGCCACTCGTTTGCAGTTCAGTCTAATTGAACTCTCGCCGTTGCTAACTGAGTCCCGGCAGTCAGTGAAGGGTGGTAATGGAGTTTGATCTGCGGCAGAAGTGTTGGTGTGTGTGGTGATGGAGGAGGCCTTCAGCTTCCCTAACCAACAGCTTCTGCCAGGGAAGTGGGGAAATGTAGGCTCGTGTAAACTCCCCTTTTGATTTCAGCCATTCACATTCAAGTTCTGGTGAATTCTGCCTTTGACTTCAGCCCCATTCTTATCTGACGTCAGCGAGTTTACATCCTGACCAGTGTTTGTGTCCAAAAAGGGTTGGGCGATGATCAAGGCTCGCCGGTTTCGGTTTTTATTTTTCAAAGCCATCCAGCGTGCCAAATTTCGCCACAAGAGGACACCGTTATGTAACCTCACATGAACAGGAACAACTTTTGGATCCGTGGAAACATAAAATCCGAGTGAAAATCAGTTTAAACAGATCTGCTCCTTTTAAAAAATCTGGGTATTTTTCGGTGAAAATCGGTAAAAACCGAAAGCGCTGAACCTTGGCGATGATTTAGTATGATCGCTAATCGTCTTTCAACGATAATGAGAATCTGTTACCTAAAATTTCTCACAAAATAAAGTCTGAAATATTTGATGGAGTACTAGTTTGGGTTTAATATTGTATTCTACATTACCAAAAAGTTCAATGTCACAATAACTTTCTTTGGAATCTTAAACACTGTATTTTCTATATGTAAGCAGATACTGCAATACACATATTTCGATATCATGGAAAATTCCATGATTATCATGATATTTTCCATAGTGCCCAGTCCAAGTGTGTGTGTGTGTGTGTGAGGACCTGAGTGAGCCCTGTATGATTGGCACTGTAGAAGCCGGTGGTAGCCGGCGGTGAAATGAGTCACTGGATGCCAGGTCATCACACAGCTTCCCACTGTATATACACGTTCAGTCTCCGTCTCATGCACACCTCTGTGGACCTTCGTATCACTGTCCCTGGGAGTCGCTCACTGTGTCAGGCTACATCACAGCGAGGTGACCAGTCAAGGAGAGAGAGAGAGAGAGAGAGAGAGAGACTATTACAGTAAATGTTGTTACACCAGCTCTCACGTCAGGCTTGGGTAGGAAGGATGCTGTTTTTCTCTTTTCCATCATTTCATTTTTGGGGTTCACATCTGTCAGCCTTCTCCTCGGTGCATGCATACCATCATGCACGCACACAAAAAAGTGAAGTAAACTCATAAATGTTATTCATTTTTTAGTACACAAAGGCAGTCACAACCTCACAGCTACCTGTGAAAATGGGCTGAATTTGACGAGCAATGAAATCATCTGCTGCTTCTAAGCACTTGTGACTGCTGTGCCTCTCCAACCCTGACTTGGTGGTCTGAAATGCATTTAAAAGCTGATGGAATGTGCAATGAACGAAGTTGCCAATTTTTAAATAAGGGTGATCAAAGGCCCCCGCCCCCCAAGATTTGCTGACGTCAAGGATGTTGAATATTAAAACCGTAGCGAATCAAGAACAATTTGTCATTTCTATCATGTACTTGCGTACACAAAAGAAGCAATGTCGTTTCACCCAGCCCACAGCAGTGCAACACAAAAATAAAATCACACATCCAAAACTTCCAAAAACAACACCACCAAAAACATACAAAACAGAGAGAAGCAAAAAACCACAAAACAAAACAAAACATCAACAACAGTCCACTCAGTGCAACAAAGTCCAAAAATGTCACTGTCCAGCGAGCGAACGCCAGCCAGGATGACTGTCAGAACTGCTGGTCTGCATGGGCTAGCAGTTAGCTTAGCCTGCCCTGCTTCCGCATCCCGTCAGACCGCCCTCGGTGCTTCCTTCCCGGGCACAACTCCAGGCAGGGCCGCGGTCCCCGGGCCTAACGGACGCAGCAGACCAGGCTCCCTCAGCCGATCCAACACCAGCCCTCCAAGCCAGACACCTTCGACACACCTCCCCTGCATTCCACACGACGACACAAATGCAGACGCAGACAAAAACACTGCACAGTCAACACTAGGCGAGGCCACCACCAGACCGCCTCAGTGTTTCCTCTCGGGTGCAGATCCGAGCAGGGCTGTGGTCTCTGGGCCCACAGGATGCAGCAGACCAAGCTCCCTCAGCTGATCCAACGCCAGCTCTCCCAGCCATTAAACGGAAAAAAAAAATCGAAGATCAAAATAAAACTTAACACAATCACATAAACTTAGACGCAGGGGCGGATCTAGAGAAATATTCATGGGGTGGCAAGAGGGTGGCATGGAGACTTTTGACGGGTGGCAGAAATACATATATGCTGATTTAATCGCAAACGATCACATATCACTCTTTGCTCGGAAAAGCCCCCAAACTGAGACATTTAAAATCAAAAACATTGTGGCACAATTAAAAGATTGAATAGAAATATCTGAAGCTAGCATTAGAAATCTTTCTTTTTTTTTACCAAATCTTTAGACATTTTTGGATGTTCCCAAACTAAAACCAATAAAAGGATGAGGACAAAACCAACAAAACTGAGAAACTAAAAGTTATGGCCACCTTTAATCTCTCTGCAGTCTAAAAACTAGGCAAAAGCAGCAAAAACCCATTAAATTATTGCACTATATAAAAAAGCTGACTCGCCCAAAATTCTTTCTTTTGCACTATTAGACCAGCAGGGCTCATCAAATTTATGCAAAGACTGCTGCAACAGGTCTGTTAAATTAGTAAATCTCATTTGTATTTGTCAGGCAATTGTAGATATGAGTTATTCCTATCAGCTTTCAGTCATAAGTCCAACTTCAGTGCAATAGTCAAATTTATTCGCAGGATTAAGCGATTCTATTTTGCTTACATTCAGTTTCCATACCTTCTATAGCAGCAAGAGATCAAAAACTGGCTTCATCATTTAAGTTTTTTGTGTAAACATAGAAATTTCAACTGAAATGAAGTGGATGGAAATGATAGGCCTGCTTTTAACATCCTAATTTTCATCAACAATGCAATGAGATTCTTTGGACCATATCATTCTGGCAAAAAAAAGAAGAAAGAAACAAGGATGTACATTATACATATTCATGACTTTCCAGAAAAAGCCTAAGGACAGGATGTTGTGTTGCTGTTAAGCCCACTGAGGCAAATTTGTAATTTGTGATATTGGGCTATACAAATAAAATGGATTTGATTTGATTAGTGAGCAGAGCCACTGCAGCATTACGTTGACATGAATCTACAGGAGCTGAATATGGTGATTACCATATTGTCCTGCAAAACGCCTAACAAACTTATTCAGATCCAAAGCTTTGCTGCATTTTGATTCAATGTTGAGTATAGCCAAACTTGACAGTCTAGTCCCTGTCATAGTAGACCGCAAATAATTCTTTATGATCCTGAGAATTGAAAAACTCCGTTCACACGCTGCACTGCTCACTGGTAACACTGCAGCTATTTTGCACAACCTGAACAGCTCATAGAACAACACATCCTAGTATGGCTCCAAAGGATAGGCTCCAGCATCCCCGCAACCCTGACAGCAGGATAAGCGGTTTGGATTATGGATGGATGGATGGATCAGAGTGCTAGGACTCTCTTTTTCTGTTTTCTGTAGTCTATCTAACGCTCTCCTTGTCTGATGAAATTCATGTTTTAGATCTTCAGTATTTGAATCATAAGCATTGGCCAATAGAACAGCCGCCTCTCTTGAAAAACTACTGCTTGGAGGATTTAGTGCCTAGATACCTTTCATGATGTTGCAGTAGGTATTTGAAAATCGTCTTTCTATTTCTCCAACCATGTTGTGAATGACTGGGTAGTACACTTTGACACCAAAACGGTCTGTTATCAGGTACTACATGCTGTCCAAGCGTCGAAGCAATGACACAATCTTAAAGTGTTCTTGTTGTCCGTGTCGACCTCTTTTGGTTGTGCTGGGTTGTAGAAATGTCACTTATTTTACATGCGTCGAGTGTTTCAGTCCAAAGTTCACCAAAAAAGGCCTCACTTCGGTCATGTAACGATGTCTCTTTGAGTGCCTCAGTTAGCTCAACAGCCTTAGCATGCTCCACTGTTTTAGATCGGAGCATTTCTGACGGAAAATTTGTTGGTAATGTTAGCTGCCTGCCCCAAAACCAGACACCCGTAAACACACGTTAGTTTTAGTCAGGTTTAATCTGTCCCAGAAACACGAGTTATTATTACCAAACAAAACACGCTTCAACAAAACGACCCCACCACTATTTTTTCCCCCTTATCCCACCCGATTAACCCAATGGCATGTGGCCGGAACTCTTGCCGAATCACTCCCCTGGCTCACGTTTCCACAGGAAGGAGATAGTCGTAACACCAGCTTCCTTCAAACTCGTGTCGGCTGCTCTCGCTATTTTACACGCTGAAGCCTCCTCGCATGGATTACATTACCTTCAGGCCGCATAGGAGACGTAGGGAGAATGCTTTGGCTGCAGGCGCCCAGATGGGCCAGAGGGGTCGCTGGAGAACGACGACTCCCCGAACACTACACCGACCTACACCCACTATCCCTCGGGTAAGGGTGGCCTAATGAATGCCTTACCCCGTGGACGCTCCGGCCGTGAGCGGTTACGGCGAGTCTGGGATACGAACCTCCCAGCCACGTGACGAGCGGGTTGCCAGAACGGCGGTTTATTCTGCGCAATCAGAGCGGCCTGACCACTGTCCTGCGCCTGTTCTGTAACCATGACGACAAAAATTAGACGGTAAAAATATGTGGTTGTTGTAGCTTTAGAATCTGTCTCTGTTTGACTAGAAGGGATTTCCAGACTCTGTCGATCCATACAGATGTACCGAAAGGTGAAACCTTACAGCTAGCTATTCCTGCTTGTCAGTATCTTCATGTGTGTAAGCTGAAGTTTGATTGGAGGACGAAGGATGAAGATCGCTGTATTTGAGAGCTATTGTATTGCCATCATAACTGTTTCCTGTCTTACTTGTGCAAGAAGACACACCTGATAGACTCTTAAGACTTTTTCTTTGCAGCTTGTCTGTTTATGAGCGAGACTGACATCGATTGGGGATCTAAGAGCCTTCAGCTAACCTCAGGTTTCTTCTCTCTCCATTATTAACCTAACCGTTACCTCTCTGCCATTAGGACAGCCTTATGGACCCAGCAGCGCTCAGCAGTCTCCCCTGATTGGGGCTGGACAATAATTTCTTCTGTCTTCCTCTCCTATGCGAGCTCCTGCAATGCAAGCTGCTGATTAGAGGGCTTGAAAGTTGAGTAAACGGTGTCCATTAGGAGGCAAGAGAAGGATGATGGAGATACTGAAAGCCTTTCTCTGCCCGATGGGTATTGTGTAGACAATGCTTTAAAAAAGACCTGTGATTGCATTTTAATGGCAACTCCTCACATCTAACAGCGTTTATTAGCGTGGAACCTGTCACCCAACAATGGTCCTAACTGCTTCCTGTTTGATTGATGAGCATCTGTTACCCGGCACTAAGATGCCGAGACACGCTTACCACAACTGGTTGAGATGAGGCTTGGTACGTCCTTGGGGAGATTTCCTGGTTTCAAAAGCTCAGATGTAGCTCATCAACAGTAATGCCAGCTGCCTTTTCTGAATATTCTGTCTTCGTGTAATCCCAGCAACTCTCCCCAATCGTCACCGCTTGAGTAACCCCTCACAAAGTCATTCCTGTTTACGCCCTCTCGCATCCTGTCAACAAAACATGCAGTGGGGCATATGACATTCAACAGACCATGTCAAACAGGTTATTTGTGTATGTGCATGTGTGTGTATGCATATGCATGCACACACACACACACACACACACACACACACACACACACACACACACACACACACACACACACCTGTCCTCGATGTTGGAATGATGAATGCTTTGAGTTGTCGGTGTCCATGCTTGGTGTTATGGAGGACTCCCTCACCATAGTTTCTGTTCTCATTAGGATTGGACCCCTGTTCACTGTAAACCACATTTGTGCTCAATCTTACTGCAGTCAAGGTGTGCCCTGTATAGAAAACAGCATGCAGTTCTACTCTTCACTCAAGGTCATGCACCAGTTGACAAAAAACCTTCCAAAACAGACACCATCATTATGCAAATGTATGCTATTGATGTTATGTTTGGTGTCAAGCATTTGGTCAATAAGTGGTCAGTAAGTGTGAAGTGTTAAAATGCACATGGATTGGTTTAATCCATCTCATTTTCATTTAGATGGAGTTTTGTGTCTATAAAGTTGATCCACAAGGCGAGTTTTCAGCTCTTTAGTCTCTGACACGAGGTCAATCTAGCTATTTTTGACAGCTCTGTTCTCATTAAGAGTTTTGTCAGAGTTCCAGTCAGCCTGAGCCACTCCACAGTCTATCAGATCTAGACAACAACTGCAGATCCAATCTGGCACTCACGCCGCTCATCTGTGCCTTGTGCCAGACCACCACTTCGATTTAATCCTTAATCCGTATTCGCTATTTCATGGGGCCGCTGTGTTGCTCATTACTCGGGTCTGTGTCCAGATTGTCTTCTAAATGTTGTCATTTCTGTGTGTGAGCAGGAGCACATATTGTGTGCCCTCCACAGAAAAGCCAAGGGTAGTTTGATAAAGAAGGTCATTAAAGTCTCGTTAGCCGGTGTGCTTTGAGGAGCCGGGGCCCATGCAAGATAAAACACGGGGTCAGTCTGAGAGTTGAGGGCCAGTTTTGGCTGCACAAGGATGAGTCAGACGTAAACCCTGTGAATCGCGTGTAGACACCAGGACATGTCGGTCCAGACAACCTTCCCCTGTCGCCTTGATGCTGATTCTTGGCCTCCTTTTTACCCTCAATAGCAGTCTGTTTTTTGTTTTTTTTGGGGGGGGGGGGGTTCCCCATCATTGGCCTTCTTCTCTGCGGTCTGTGGTAAAGGGGCCAGCCATCGACCAGGAGATCAAAGACGTAAAGCTTTCTGAAAACACCCTTTACTGCCAGTTAAATTCTCCACTGCCCACGCAGACCATTGATTTGATGGTTGTTCAGTTACCGCGTTGGATCTCTAACTTGAGTATCCCATTCTACCATCCATGCAGCGCTGCCCGTGAAAGTAAAAAAGGAAGCCGGTGTCTCCTGAAATCAATACGCCATGAAAAATAAACCAAATTAATAAATAAATCAACAAATAAGAGAAGACATGTTTGTTGTGTTCCACAGACGACGACTCACTACGGCAAGTTCACGCATTTTCCACAAGCCCCGCGACCCCCTTACACAACTGTAACAGCCCAGTGTCATAATGGAAATCTAACCTTCAGTCAGAGTGACTGAGAGCTGCAATGATACTCTGAAGCACAGAGTCGATAACGGCTTGGCAGCACTGCTGGTTGGCAGACTTGACTCAATTTGTAAAAGTGAGCCACTTTCTTACTGCATGGCCCTACAGAGGATAGTGTCTGGGGGGAAGCTGATCGCCGCAAAAGCTCCAAGCCAGCTTTTTTTTTTTCCCCCCATCTTCTTCTTTTTGTTTGATGTCCTCAGTTTGAAAATGAAAAGCACTAATGGATCCAGGTAAAGATGACTCACTTTGATTTGCAGTAGACGAAGGCTCTGTCTATTTGAGGTTATTAGTGCTTTTGTTTCTCAATAAGTGGAAAGTTCATGTTCCGCCATTATGGGCTGGCCTGTGAAATTCTGCTCTGTGAATCATTGGCCAACATATCACAAGCCTGAATGTAATGCAAATCCCCCATAATGTAAATACAGATATCATCGCTGGACCACTTAATTTTTCTTACCTGACAACGTGTGATTGATTTTACTGAAGAACCTCTACTGCCACCAAGTGGCTCTTAGGTAGCACAGCTGGAAAATTACACCCAGACATTTACTTTAGACTCCACTGTCAGGGGACTGGGAGGATACTAGAAAAAGAGTCATACTCACAGGACAGGTCCTTCACTTAGAGGTTTCTGGTTTCCACAGCACCATGCCTAATTCTAAAAATTAAAACACATTAGAATTAGGATGTGATTTCAACAGTGTGGTTGACACCATTTTAAATCCTCACATCAGTGTGCAGCTTGTGTGAGCGTACTGACCCAGTTTGTCCTCTGTCTTCTCTGCAGTGTTCATCATGGGGTCAGGCCTGCTGGTGTATCCCTTCGGCCTCAACTCCACCCTGGTGCGTTCCTTCTGCGGGGACGCAGACATCTACTACGCTGGGGAGTGCCAGATCGGCTGGGGCTACATGTTGGCCATCGTGGGAGTCATGCTCACTCTCTTCCTGCCCTTCTTTGCCAAATATGCACCAAAGGAGCAGCTGTCCCCCACCCCTTTACCCACTCTCTTATAGTGCAGCCTGGAGGTGATCCCTGCTATTCGCTGAGGACTCCCTATACCTCTGCGCTGAAGTTACGGGACAACGCCGGCATCCCTTTTTCATAACTGGATGCTGTCACCCCACTCATGCACTCCTGAGTCTGAAACTCAACAACCTGTACTGTCTTCCAACATCTTTTATCTGATAAATTAACTCAGTTTGTTTGAATGGAATGATGTTTTGTGTTACCGTAATACACTGTTGTTAAAATTTCTTGCTCCTCTAATCCGTGACTGTTGGGATCTCGTGAAACCTTTTCCCTTGACTGACGATGTAGAAAGGAACTCTTTTGGAAAAGATTCAAGGACCGATTCCCACGGCCTAATTTTACATGATAAAAACAAAAACATTCCCAACACCATGACAAAGTTCAAACATCAAACGAAGAAAGCCTAAACTTTAAACTCAACTGGAAAATGTGTTGTGTGTATTAAGATTGGTCAAATATGCAACATTCCAAAACATCCAGGATGTGTTCCTGCATACGGAACGAGAAGCATGACACTGCTCGGCAGTGTGACAGATTTTGAATCTGAACATGAACCTTACTACGTGGATATTTACATCCATGTATGGTTCAGTGTGTGATGCTGAAGAATATGAGCCGCCACCCGATGCCAACACCAACTGGGAACTGATAAACCAGTCCCGACCAAAACATCTCAAGTTAATAGCGTCTTGTGACCGTGACCTGTGCCGTGGTGCTTGGATTGTAAATAGAATCTGGACCGACAGGAGCGATGCTTTGGTTCAGCCGTTAGGACATAAAAAAACATACTATACAATAAGTACAATAAGACTTTCTCAGAAGTCTTGTGGAAAACAGCATCGAGCAAGCTGACTTTTTTGGTGTCCGGAAGATATGCTTTGCGTTCAAAGGCACTGTGTCGTCAGCTGTTGAACAAAGAACCGCACGCACAGCATCTGCCCTGCCTTGGTGACAAACACGAGTCTTTCCTTCTCTGTACAGAGGAGTGAACCAGAACCCGTCTGGCTGTCCAAGATTCAAAGAAGTGTCGTTTGTACGTTTCATTTGGGGACACGGCGTTGTTTTGTCACCCCTTCCCCAGATTGGTAGTGTGATATGTAATGCTTGTTAATCCTAAATAGTTTCTTCTTTTTGGTGTCTACCACACATAATACTTAACAATGTAATTCAGGACTAACCGAGTAAGGCTAAAGGCAGGGACGTACGTTAACATTGTCAAAAGTGCATGCTAGGTAGGGGTTTGTTCATAGGTGAACGACTGATCTGGATTCTAATATGATGTGACCATGCCAACTTGTGCCTTTTAACATAACCAACACAAGTAACTTTAATACTATGATCAGGTTACCATCTACTTCTGAAAACTGTGGATCTTGTTGTGTGAAGTGTTTTGATTTTTGTTCTGCTATTCAAATATATGTGTATATATTTTTCCCCTCTCTGAAAAGTGTTTCTCCTGTACGTCGTGCGATATGGAAACTGCAAGCTTATGAACTTGGGGAAAAAAATGCTCTGGATGAAAAAGGCTGACGTCTTGCATTCCCTGCAGGTAAATTCAGAGAGGAAGAAAGCTATCTACTTATGTTCAATTATGCCCGGACACGCTTTGCCAATTACCCAGAAGAGGTAAATCACTCTAATCACCGAATTAAAAGGGGGTGACATCCCACTAATGGATTAATTCCTGGCGTCGCTGTGTTATGTGATTTAAAATGAGTGACGGAGCTGGAGGCTGTACAAATTTAACTTCACCAACAGTTGTCTCTGTTAAGTTGGCCCATTATTCACAGGACATGTGAAACATAGCTAAAAAATAATTCGCTTTTGCGATAAGCTGATGTGTAGGTGTGTTTTGTGTCAACCCAATTCCCTTAAAAGAGTTGGCACCATTCCTGTCATGTTCCGAGAACAAAATTTCTACTCCTCCGTCCATTTCTACTTCCCTGTGCACTGCCAGTGTCATCACTTTAAACTCCCTTTTATTGTAAATGTTTGTGTATTTGTCTTGACTGATCGGTTGCATCTGAAACATAAGTTCAACTTAAAATATTGCTAAAATTTGGGTTGCCAACATGAAGTGTCCTGTCATTGAAAATCACTGTAATTATGTTGCCATGTTTTACTGAAGAAAGGCGATGGAAGAAATGTTGGGTGTTGTACTGGACCTCATACTGTGCTTGACTGTGGGGATGGTGACCATGACTGCACTGGACTTCCCGTTCCCCGTTCTGTTGAACCATTACTTGTCAAGTCTCAGCACTGGTGTAACTCTGTTTTTTGTAGAGTAGAAGTATTGAATTTTTCCATTGTGATGTAAATAACTGAAAACGGTATGTGATCTCACATTTCATCCCAGACTGCCCTGTTTTTCAAAGCTATATTTTGAGATATTGCCTCATTAACTTGTTTGCTTTACCTGAATTAACCCCTTAACAATGTTTGCTGTTCTGTGAATTTACTTTGTAATAAAATATTTCATAACTGATGCAAGAGGGTTTTTTTCAGTGCAGAAACTGAACAATGTCTCGTTTTATTAACATGTGTTGTATTCGCCAATAAACAAAGCAGAAAAAAGCAAGACCTGAAGAACTATGAATGAAATGAAGACCTGTAACACAGTAAACTCATGACAATTACATCATCAACAATAAGAAATTGTACTGAAAAGTTACACACACACTTTTACACTTAGCTGCATAACCCCTTATAACTTGCCTGTACCTAAATCATGCATTGCTATACATCTCTCCTATCACTTTCTACTGTTCAAATAGCCTATGAGTTGTCAGGTAGGTTCAAACTTCATGGAGTGGCTTTACCAGTGCCCTCATCTTCATATCACATACTTTGACTACCTTCTTGGCATCACTCTGCTCTGAGGGCAGGCCTGCCCTGACAGACACACACATGAGGGTATCGCTAGTGGCATTATAGTTGCCCACGCAACGGTGGACATGCCCACGAATCAGACGGGGTAGCTCATTTTCCTGTTAGAGAAATGGAGACCTTGGTCATACGGTAATATAAAGTTACAGCAAGACTCTTATCTGTTGATCTGTTGTGATGATGACAACAAGGGCAAACTTTTCTCCTAATCCTTTACTCACATTTTCATAAAAGACGCACTGCACAACATCCTTTCCGTCTCTCATGAGGAAGGTCTTGGCTCCATGGGAACCCAATGTGACGGCAGAGTCCAGAGTGGCTAGGGAAAAAAAGAGTGCAGCTTTTTGTTCTTATATTGTGTGAAAATGGAAAAAACCCAACAATTTTGACAAAATTCTACAGGGAGACTCATAATGAGCTCACCAAGTATCTCAAATAGGCATGGGACTTTGTTCTTGTATTGGTTCCAGTGTCTCATGCCACCAATAACTGCAGTCAACATCCTGAATGAGCTTTCAGTCTTTGGCTTAATCTGAAATGCTGGTGGTGTCTAGAAAGAGCACAGGAAAAGAGAAGAAAATGCTCTACAAAGTATCTGTGGCCTCGTAACACGAAGGCCTATCACTGATATTCTGTATAGTGCTTTTTTTAAAAAGTGTTTAACAACACAATAAAAGCCAAAAAGGGACAAATAATGATTCAACAAGTAAAAAAAGGCAGCATGCAGAATAAGATATTTCCCATGACACAAAGTGAGATGCATAAAATAATCTATATTAACAGAATGAAAATTCATATTATAGAATGAAAATTAAAACTAAGGAAAATGGAGAGAAAAGAAAATATAACATCCTAGTTAAATGAAAGTACATTTCAACAATATCCACACAATTCAACACATTTCTCATTCACAATTCAATATGAGCACATTGTGTCATATTTCAAAGGCATTTTTTACCTGAGTTTGAGTTTGGGACTCAGTTTGATGGTCATGCGCTCTGCTGTTCCTCTCAGCAGAGGCTCTCTGAGGCCCGGAGGTGTTTTGTGGGTGGGGTGCCTGAGTAGGAGGTCTACCGGCTGGCGGGAAAGAAGGATGCAGAGGTCTGGGCTGTGGGGAAAACTGGAACTTCCGGGGATTAGCTTGTCTGGAAGGTGCAAGCTGGTCCATTGGAGAGAAACCACCACTGTTGTAGGGACCTTGATAGCTGTTTTGTCTTGGGCCAACACTGTACCCGTAATGCTGTTGTTGTCTCATTGGAGAACTAAAAAATATGTGTGGACTGAAGATTTGGCTAGTGTTTCACATATCAAATATGCAGATTAAAAATTATTGACACTTTCTGATTTAGTGTTATTTTTTATTTTTCATTTACCTTGTGTTTCCAGTTTTGTTTGGATGTGGCAGAGGTGTGCAGGTTTTCGTTGTGGGAGCAGGTCCCGGTGCAGGCCAGTTGTTACCATATTGAAAGTGCTGCTGATAAACCTGTGGGTTGTCCTTTCTGTCCCACTTGTAGTTCTGAGGAGTGGCAAGATAACCTGAGGCCTGGTGACCTCCAAAGGCATCTGCACAAAGTTGGAAAGTTAAGAAGTTAAGAAAGGTGGTGTCCGGGTAGCGTAGCGATCTATTCGATTGCATACCAACACGGAGATCACCAGTTTGAATCCCCGTGTTACCTCCGACTTGGTCGGGCGTCACTACAGACACAATTGCCCGTGTCTGCGGGTGGGAAGCCAGATGTGAATATGTGTCCTGGTCGCTGCACTAGTGCCTCCTCTGGTCGGTTGGGGCGCCTGTTCAGGGGGGAGGGGGAACTGGGGGTAATAGCGTGATCCTCCCACGCACTCCGTCCCCCTGACAAAACTCCTCACTGTCAGGTGAAAAGAAGCGGCTGGCGACTCCACATGTATGGGAGGAGGCATGTGGTAGTCTGCAGCCCTCCCTGGATCAGCAGAGGGGGTGGAGCAGAGACCGGGACGGCTCGGAAGAGTGGGGTAATTGGCCAGTTACACTTGGGGAGAAAAAAGGGGAAAACTAAAAAAATTTTTTTTAAAAAGGTATTCAAGAACACCAAGAAATTCTTTGATCTACAATTATATAGGAGCTCCTTCAATTATAACCAATTGTAAAATAGTACATCAATCTCTTGCACATCTACCACACTTTCTAATCCTCAGTCTTGCTAGAAAAATCAATATCACTGTTTGGTATTTGTGCATTTCCCCATTAAGGTGATCTGAAAAGGGTTTTGATACTTCATGTGTGTAATTTAAAACAGTCAAGGGGGTTATGGAACATGCTCTTTTGAAGAGAGATTGCAGCAAAAGTCTTCCAGTACACATATCCCTTATTGAAACAACAAAAACAGGAGGTCTCTAAATTCAGAAAGAGAAGGGTGAGCTAAAATGTTTTCTAAGATTATTTAATGATCAAGGCAGTACATACTCTGGTAATGTGGCAGCTCAAGCATTATCGACAGGCTGAGTTAACAAGCTTAAGGAAAAAGGACAAAACATACCCAGGACCTTACGTTCAGAACACACCCATTTGGTTGGTCTTTTCTAGAAAGAAATTATCACCAGCAACTAACAGAGCAATTATATTGAACTACTCTTTAAGCTCCATTATATTTTGTGTGCACTGCCATCTAGTGACAGATAAAAGCCCCATTTAGTGTGTCTGATACAAGTAAAAAGCGTTTGATC